>NW_016157199.1:317549-325315 GCF_001687245.7 Rhagoletis zephyria
AATTTGTACCAAACTCGGTGTGGTTATTGTGCTTGCCACATATAAGCAAAACGTTGAAAATTATTGAAATCGGACTAAAATAACGGCCGCTTCTCATATAACGGTAAATTTCAGAAATGCTTGAAACTTCAATATTTCGAAATTGAAGGACGCTAATTTACTCAAAATTGATACACCCCGGCTTACCATCTAGCGGAAGGTTTCGGAAAGGTGAAAAAACATATTTAATACTTGCGCCGGGTATTTAATGTTCGGCTCCGCCCGAACTTAGACTTTCTTACTTGTTTAATTTTAAACTTACATTTAAGAAAACTCCATTTACACAAGCGTTAATTATGTACTTAACTATTGATATTATTTTTCATTAAGCATGAATATCAGCATACATTACAGATTAATATTATACTTAACCTACATTTTCTTCATAAATAACACATAATTATGTATATTTTATCCTCGAAAAGAACTTTTCTAATCATTAGGCGAAATTCCCCACAGTAAGTGTTGCCGTGCGCGGAAAACGGAAACGATGCACACGACCCAAAAGTACTCCTCGGGGACCAAATGGTGAAAAACTGCGAAAAGGTTTATTACTGTATATACTGTGGGCTTAACAAATGAAAAAGTGGGAAAAAAGCAACGATAATTTACAAGGCGAACTTGGCACAGTGCGTAGGCAACTGGCTGAGTCAGTGGGATCGTCGGTTCGATTCCTACTGAAAGAAGTCTGATGAGGATATGTGGTGATTTCCGAAATAGCTATCACTTCTACCATTTTTTCAAGTTATTGTTGCTTTTTCCACAATAAGTTTTTCATTAATAACGGCTCAAGCTCAATACAAATTGTTGAATATAATTTGTTATACGAAGAAATTGAAATTAACAAATTTCAATGCATAAATTGAATACATATGTATGTATGTATGTACATGTGTATAAAAATTAAATTATTCAAAGTTTCAAAAAAAAGGAACATGAAAAAGTGAAGGGTTAAATAAATACTTTCGTCGATTGTCGAATAATTTGACGGCAAATTGGACACAAAATGCTTACATTATCATTTAGATTAGTACGCCTACTGTACTCTACAAAGCAATCTGTGCAAAGTTTAAAATGATATGCCGAGCTTCTCCCCGATTGGCGGTGTGTGCCTTAATGTCACACAAACCAATCGACCACGGCTGATTTATGTTATTCTGCCCTTTACATGGCGCAATAAACAGGTGAAGTAATAAAACAGCTTTCTCGCTTTAATTTCTGTCATTCGGCTGCCTTATAGTCAAATTTTTAAGGCAATTTTTCAATTAAGGCAGTGTAAAAATCCTTCTTCTCGCTCTAATTACTTCACTTGGTATAATTCCGCCATGGCCCTTTACTCATTTTTGTTGTTTGTGAAAATTTTCAGTCGCCTTCTCAGTTAAAACACCCCGTGCGTCATCCACATCACCACAGTATTTCTGTGGCGCGGGTACGCAAACAACCCCAACTCCTCATCGTACATTCATATAGAGCATTTAAATAATGCAAGTATATAAACAAATAAAATTTCCGGCGTAATGGCGAAGGGGGGCAGCGAGCCTGTTGGCGCTCAACCGAGGCGGTCCGCGATGCGGCGTTGCGCGCGTGCCGCGGCCGTCCGCGTTTGCGCGCCACCACTGAAAAACCTAAAACGCTGAGAAAAAATATGCGCATCGGCTTTATTTCTCTTTTTTTGGGATGGAGTTGTATGTAATGTATGTATGTGTGACAACATCAAGGCACACGCCACAAATCGGAGGAGAAGCTCGGCCAAACACTAACATATGTGTAAGCGCCAATCTATTATTATTATAGTTGTATGTAATAGAATCGCATGGAATTTTCTCTTAAATTGCGTGGTTTACAGCCAATTTCACGAAAGTAATTTAAGTGAAAAATTATTTTAATTATTATTATATATGGAAATTTACAGAAAATAAAAAATCATTTTCCATTTAAATTGCTAGTGAAACCGTCTGTTATTGCATTGATGTCGGTGTTTTTTGGGGCCAAAATAGCATGTTCGCAAAGCCATTTATAATTTTTATAATTGGTAACAATTTGCGGAAAAAAACTTTTTGAATGAGTTGTTCAATAGATGCCACAATGATGCAAATGTTCAATGTAAATTAAATGAATGTGTGTGGCAACCTCAGCTGCACTTTTCCTTCACCAATATTTGGTACATGCTATTAAAATGTTTGTCCCGACGCATCGCGCTGCAGATATACACGCATTTTGGACTTTAATGTGAGTTTTCGCACAAGTCTCCATCAGCTGCTGTTGATTTAGGTATTACTGAAAGAGTTTGTCGAAAATAGCCAGAAAATTAAATGAGAGCGCCACCAAACGGCTGTGTGTTTGATCTTAGATCTCGAAGAGTTCGATCAAGCGCTTCGCGTGAATTCTTATGAACCTTGGCGCATTCATCCCAAACAATGAGCTTGCTAATTTGCGGAATTTTAGACATGCCAGATCCTTTTGAAATGTTGGAGCTTCAGAGAAATTCATATTTAATGGCAGTTTGAGCGCCGAATGCGCTGTACGTGCACCATCCAATAATGTAGCCGCAATGCCTGAAGAAGCTAGACCCAAAGAAATTCCATTTTGAGATCGAATGTGAGCCAATATCAAACTGGTTAGGAACGTTTTTCCAGTGCCGGCAGGCGCATCAATGAAGTATAGACCACCTTTACCATTTGACACAGCAGTTGTAATCGTGTCGGACGTCATTAGCATTGTACTGCTCTTCTCTCACTTAATCAATAGCTTTGTTCACACGCTTTCCGGGCTGTTTCGTTAATTAGAGCGTAAAAATAGGTTACTCTCTTACAAGTGTCAAAAATGTGTCAACCCGTACCAAAAATGCCCAGAGCGTGAGGAACGCAAAAAAACACTTTTCGTGCCCAGAATCAACAAATCAGTTCTAAACAATGATTTTAAGTATATTTAATAGCTAATAAAATTAGCAAATACCTACATTTCTGAACCTTTTAGTGCTATTTTTCATTTTTGTATTTTGCAAAATTTGCTATCGGATGTAAACAAATTTGCTATCGGATTATTTCAAATTGACTCCTTGCACATTCCTGCCCGGAAAAAAGTCCGGGCTGTTTCGGGCACGAAGAAGAAGACATTTACGATCCAAAAGTGGAAGGTATTACCTCTCTATTAGCCATTTTTCTACCTTGAGGAACAGTGCCGCATCTAGCATCTATGGGCCCATAGGCTCTTTCCGTGGAGCGGGCCCCCTGGGATTACTAAGGCAAACGACGTCTAACGGCGTTCTCCAGATTTTAGTTTTTTTTAAGTTTCAGTAAATTTCAGAAACACGAAAACTCTGATATCAATAAATGAGGGCGCTAATTTACTCCAAGTTAATAGTTACAACAATCTCTTAACAATAAATAAGACTGCTATATACTTTTGGAAATTGGGCGTGGCACCGCCCACTTTATAACAACAAAGGTGTATCTCGGTAATCACTTTCTCGATTTCTACCAAACTTGGTTCAATTATATCACTAAGCCTAACTCAGCATACTATTGAAAACGTTTGCAATCGGTAAAAAGAGTCCTGAATATCATGCAAAGGTAGTTTAGCGAAAGTTGAAACGACGATATTTGATACCTCCGCCGGGTATATAAAGTTCGGTTTCAGCCGAACTTATATTTCTTTTCTTGTATAATTTAATTTTTTTCTTTTTCTAGTTAAATTTTTAGATTTTATTGTTTTAGAAAGAAACAATATATATGTTACCGGCCAAAACCCAATCCCGATACATCCGTCCAACGTGAAAGCATGTTGGATGCATCAATATTGTGGACTGCGTAGCAGGATTTGGATTGATGAGGGTTATTTCGAAGCGCGACCGAAGGCCGCCTACGCGGAAAGGTGTTCTACACAAAAATACTGTGGCCAACTGATCTAGTTTAACCTATGCAAAACTAGTTTGTCCTAAGATTGGGGTTGGACGGTAATATATAAATTTTTTTATGTCATCTAATTTTTATAAATACTTTAATTTATTTTTGCGTTCTTTTCATTTAATATATTTTATTTACCTTTTTAATTTTTTTTCTTTTATTTATTAGCTATTATTATTTTAAAACGAAAAGCATATATATTTTTGTATTTAATTTAATTTATAAAAAAAATTGTTGCTAAAAGTCGAACAGCGTAACACTAAGACCTCTTCGTTGGCAGATCTTGCAATTAGTCTTACGAAAGACAGTAAAGAGCTTTCAAAATAGTTGCCGGAATTGAGAATTGTCTTACAAAAGACTTTTTTTGCATTTAAAATTTTGTATAATATAGCCGAATGACAGAACATAAAGCGAGAAAGCTGTTTTATAAACTCACCTGCTTATTGTGCCATGTACCGCCACCAAACTTCAAGTGCGCTTGGCTTTGGCCTGATTTGGCAACAAGCCATTGAGCAAAAAAGCGCAAGAGTTTTTACACAAAATGGAATCAACATTGTACTAAAAGATTGGCCATCCTCCGAATTGCCCAGAGCTCCAAACGATCGAGTGTTATTGGGCCTATACGAGATCAAAATTAAAAAGAAACAAAATGCATACCTTCAAGAATAACGCAGTTCCGCAGAATGTGGCGAAAACAGGCTTAATCGATCAACGAAAGGGATGTCCAAGTATTAATGGCGGGTGTCGCGGGGTACTCAGAAAACAAAGGTTATACTATAAAATGACCTAGTTGTAAATACTCTCTTTTTTCGCAATGTTTGGTGAGATTTTTTCATTGTTCGAAAAATTCTTTTCGCGAAATTATGCAAAAAGAAGCTGAAAATCAAAAATTAAGAAAATCAAAAATTACATACATATATTTGCAAAGTCGCGCGCAAAAATCAAATTATATATTCGAAAACTGCATAAAATTCTCTAAAACATTCGTCTAATTTCAAGACGTGACGGGCCGGTACTCACACTTTTTTTACTAATAATCTTTAGCATCTACGTTTCAAATTAAATTTTTTGGTAAGAAAATAAGAAAGTACCAAATAAATGATGGATACCTTCAACTGAATATTCCACGACATTTAAGTAATTGATTACAGTTGAAAAATACACACTTTCTTTAATGGGTTGATCGCCAAAGGCAACTAAACTGATTAGTCGGTATCGCGCCCATTCCCGTATTTTTTTTATAAAATGTATCGTTCGTGAAGAAGGGAGTAAATAATGTCAAATTTGGTATTTATGACTTTACTTTTCCCTCTCTAGGTCCAACAGTTTTTTTTTTATCAACTGTCACCATGACTTTTTTTTTATCTGCCTCCATATAGTCGAAACACTGTGAAGAAAGTGAAGTTGGCCGCAGAAAACGACGAAACTGTAGTTTTCGTGTTCCACACAAACAAACCTATGCTTATTGTTCTTGTTCTTTCTGTATTTGACGTAGCGTTGACTCTTTTGTTTAGGTATGGCACTTCGGCGTTAGCGCTAGGCGTCATAAAACGCCCCACCCAACGTTTTTGTTTAAGTATGGTAGTAACTTGCACCACAGCCACTTTTTAAATTTTTTCCAGGGATCGAAAATAATGGTTATTTTCAAAATTTCAATTCGAAAAGTCAGTCGGAAAGAATTGGTATTCTTAACATTTGTATATAGCAGAGGTGGGCACTTTTTTGCCCGCGTAGCAGCGAAAGTGCGAGCGCGGGCTAAAGAAAGGGAAAAACAGTTTACGGGAGGAAGGGTATGAAAAGTTACGAAAAAAATATTTATACCTCCACCGACATCATGTTCATCCAGTACGGCTGCGGTAATACTGACCAGTGTTGCCACGGACAAATTTTTTTTCCTAACAAAATCAACCAAAACCTACCAAAATTTTATTTAAGTTTTTAATATTTCTTTTAATGTCAAGTTTATTAAAAATGTAGATAACATAACATTTAGAAAAACTAAAACACAGCTAAGACAATAAAAACAAATTAACCACGTATAACAATTCAGTTTACTGTACTGAGATACACAAATGTTTGTCTCTTTACACATGCATATTATTATTATCAGGGAACGGATTTTTAGGACCTAAAAACCTTTAAAAAAGGCAAAACAAAATGACGAAATAGGCTGGAAAAGGCAAAATAAAATAGCGAAAAAGGCAGGAAAAGGCACTAGGTATTGCAAAAAAGGCAAAAAAAGGCAAAACAAAATAGCGAAAAAGGCAGGAAAAGGCACAGGTATTGCAAAAAAAGCAAAATAAGGCACTAAAAAAGATAGAAAATACGAAGAACAATCAAAAAATACATTTATTTTAGAAATGTTTATATTACAAGTAAAAAGAGAAGAACTATGAACTAGTTTCATTATATGAAAAATGTGTATTCTATCCTTTCGAGTTTCTAAATCATAAAACTTTAATCTGTATAGTTGTACTAACATTGAACCACAAGATACATTTTGCAGTTTTCTGGCAGCATTTTCTTTCGATTTTCGCGAAGAAAAGCCTTGAATGTACTAAATGTGCGCTCGACGTAAGTTGATACAAGTGGAGAGCCCATTTTAAATATGGAACGTTTGGAACGTTCATATTATNATAGTTGTAGTAACATTGAACCACAAGATGCATTTTGAAGTTTTCTGGCAGCATTTTCATTCGATTTTCGCGAAGAAAAGCCTTGAATGTACTAAATGTGCGCTCGACGTAAGTTGATACAAGTGGAGAGCCCATTTTAAATATGGAACGTTTGGAACGTTCATATTATCAGGAATAAGGGCGTTTTCCTCGCCCTTTACAATTTTATCCACACCCCTTATTGTCTCCAAGCCTACGTTAGCTGAGAAAACTGCTTTGAATTTTTCCAACACCAATTTGGCAAGAGGTCCCTGCGCTTCTATAAGCCGCATGGGCATGTGTATATTTTTTAATTAAAAAAAAAAAATTGTAAATGCTATAATCACTTTTTTAAAGGTAGAAAAGGCAAAAAAGGCAGATATCTTAAAAAAGGCAAAAAGAAGGCAAGTATCTTAAAAAAGGCAAAATCAAATGTGTATATATGGAATCAGGGAAAGCTAAATCGTGGACATTCATAATCGAATATACTCTATCTCTTTAGCAGAAAAAAAGGCAATTTCCATGAAATCCGTTCCCTGATTATTATTATTTATTACGTCGGAGATACACGCGCTGTGACCTAAGAAGATCTATTGTGCTTAACTCTAATTGTAATCACTCCAGCCTTATACTCTTTAAGAAGTTATGCACTTTGGAGGACGCCATGTTTAAAATGTTCGATGGAGAAGACAATCGTTCCCCAAAGGGTATCAGTCTGCTATTTATGATACGTGGGCAGTCACATAGAATATGCTCTGTGGTTTCCTCCACCAGCTCACAAAAGACTAGGGACCATGCAAGTGCATTTGGGCTTCGCGCTTTGCGAGACAGTCAGCTTTTGTTGCCTTCAAACCCTTCACGTCCCGGAACCCAAAACAGCGTTACGTTATTGTCAATTGAGTGTGCATTCTCATTTTTTTCGTTTCAAAAATGTGATTGTTTGATTTAAAAAATTTAACAACCACTCTTGAGATTGGTTACAAATTGTAAACACAAAATATGTAGTGTGTTATGGAATGGTTGACACCCATTCACATAGAGAATGTGAATGCAAAAAAAGAACTCAATCATGTATGATTGGACGTTTATGGGAATGCAATCTGTCAATATCATTCAGTACTAATACTATTTGTTGTATCAGGGTTGAAATTTTTGTACTCAAAATGTG
>NW_016157199.1:326083-349765 GCF_001687245.7 Rhagoletis zephyria
CCTTCAAATTTTATTATTAACCTTTTGTTTGTTAAAAACATTTTCTTCTTAGATTCGAAACTTGATCAAGCAAAATTGCCTTTGTTTTTGACTAAGAGATGCTCAATAAGCTCAGAATTGTAGTTCTCATTTGCATACATAACAATAAATTATTAATTTTTGTTTCACACGAACTCCAATATTGAATAGTAAAATATATTTTAATCTTACCCAAATAAACAACGATTTAGTTCAATCGTCAACCACATATAGAGTATAGGGTGGTAATGTGTTAAAGTTTTAAAGTTTTTAAACGTAAAATGACGGCTAATACCTTTTTAAGCGTTTTGTAATTTAACCAAAACTCATTAGCATCCACTCAAGCAAGGAATTATTTACTTTTCAATATGCATTAGCAGAGTGCACTTCTATTTTGTTTACAATTTGGTTGTCAAACACACTACATCGGATCTTTTGACACATTTACCAGAATTTACCACCAGGTAGCTTCTGACAAAGAGATGACCTTACTTACTCTCTTATTTGTCCTCTCAGTTGCCAGAAAACCATGTACGATTTCCGGTAAAATCTGGAAATTCTGCTAAAAAATTTTAATTTCGGACTCATGCGGGTTTACAACTAAATAATATTGGGAATACTTTTGAGGTGTTTGAAGAGGGTTGCGACGTGTTTGAAACTAAATTTATTTATAATAATCATATTTTCGCCTTGACACTTTTGCTAAGTTTTGGCCGAGCTTCTCCTCCGATTTGTAGGCGTGTGCCTTGATGCTTGTCACACAAATGGGAGGGACCTACAAACTTACGCCGACGCCGAACGGTGATACAATTTTTATGATGAGCTATTTTTTTATTAAAGACACTAAGATTTTTAAAATATTTTCACTAAAATTTTATCAACCTAAATGTAAAGCTTATGCGAAGTAGTTATCTAATTTAATGTAAATTTTAAACATTTTCAAGATAAAACATGAATTATATTTAAAACGTAAATGTTAATACAACTGTTTTATATATAATCCCAAACATATGATATAAAATCCCCTCTACCAAAAAACTTAAATTGGGTAACGCCGGTTTGAATTTTTACAATTGAGCAATTGTCAAAAATCTTCATTTTTATCAAAAAGTTATTTACCAGGGTGGCTTTGAACTAATGATTGGTACTGAGTTAAAGAATGCACACACATAAAAGATTGCAGCCTTTTCAATACTCATTCAGTGTTAAACCTTTTTTTGATTGGGCATTGGTTTTTTCAATCTTGCTATGAATATGTTGATGTGTGAATTCATAACTGCTTTGAGAGAATGGAAAATTCAAAAATTTTAAACCTCAATCCTAAGCGAAGAATAAGTAATGAAAACTGGATAGAAAAAAATTGTTGATTTAAAATTGAAAATGATTTCACACTTACACAGCTCTGCTGCCTGACTATCCGACATAATATTTCATTTGGCCGCATTTGTCTTTTTACACAGACTCCGATTGCGAAGACTTTCGTCTAGAATATAGTTGGGTATGTGTAAATTGGTAGGGCTTTCTGGAACTTCGGTCCAAATTTGCTTGGGACCTTTCGTCAATCATATTTATTATCACTTCACTGCAGGTCCTTTCAGGAGTTCTGACCTTGTAGGGTTTGTAGAAGGATAACTCGGGATTATTCAGGAATGGCTTTAGAACCTCCAAATGATCCCGAAGATCCAAAATTTTCTTGCTGATCATATTGGGCAGTCGTAGGGCGCTCCAGCAGGTCTCTTTTTCAAATAGAATAGACAAAAAACATAGCTCCTGTAGTGGCCACGCGGACCAGTCGGCGCGGCTTGCTAAAGGTGGAACCCGCCTTTGCATACGTAGCTTTTGGTCACCAGTACCGCATATGTGACATTGGGTCTTACTACCATATTGAGGGCACAATAGATCTCCTGGCCGCAGTGCATCCCTCAACTGAATACCTATCTACTACCATATTGAAAGACCAATAGGTTAGTTTTGGTGATAATCCTCAAGTCTTGCAATGAATTCTCTATCAGGTGGACAATGGTGGACTCCACCGGTGAAATATTCGTGTAAACAAGGTTGCTAAAATGTTTGGAGATACAATATTTTACATTTTTCGCAAATAACTATTATTGTCGAGGCAACTAACCAAATCCAATCTAGCTTACCAACCTACCAAATGGAAAAAAACCTACCTCATATACATAAAAAGCCATCGTTCGGACTTTGCTTTCCGATAAGAGCAGATTTGTTCCGTTTTGTCGAAATAATTTGAAACCTAGTCCTCTACCCCGCTCAACTGAAAATCTGCTCCGTTTTGTTGCATCAACAAATTTACTCTTCAAATAGAAAGGAGGTGGGGTTTTTAATAGCAAACTAAAAGTTATATTTTACCTTTTTATCGACACGATTTTTACATTGGTGAGCTACAGCACCTTTGCAAATACACTTGAATTCGTGAATGTAACAATTGTCCCGGTAAAGAAAGCATGAAATAACTTTTTATTGATTTTAACCAAGGCATTTTAACTTTAATGATAATTGCTCGCTGGATTAAGGCACCTTTACACGGGTCGATTTTCTAGTAGATTTTAGTCGTTCAATCAAAATCGACCCGTGTAAATGACATCTCAACCGTAAAATGTAAATGCTTTAGCTAGTCGATTTTCCAGTCTACAGAAATCGACCCTTGTAAAGGCAGCTTTAGCTTATTTAGTCCCAGAAGACAGTGATACGAGGAGAAATTATTGTTTTTTTTTATAAAGATAAGAAGTGCACATCTACTACGAAAACTTGATTTTTCTTCCAATTTTTTAGTCCCAACCCAGCAAAGAGCGCTCGATGAAGGTCAGCTAGTGATCAGTATTGCTAAGTTTTTTATTTAAAAAGCACCAAAACTCTGAAAATAGCGCAATTTTCCCAAAAAACACCAAATTTGTGTTGCTGTGTTCAATGGTATTTTTGCATATAAAGCTGTATGTTCAAATACTTTAAGTAATCACGCAATGTCACCAGTAAATATTTGTAACTATGCGCAGTTAATTAATTTAATTATGCAAAATGTTTTTTTATTCGTAAAACAATTTGCAGAACTTTACTTGATTTCTCTAGAGGCTTTATTTTCATGCAATTGCTTACTTTTGTACAAATGCGCACACCCAGCTAATTAGCAGAATATTCTATGAATTCCGTGATAGAGACTGTGTGAAAATATTGAGTTTGGATTATCTGGGAGCATATTATCTGTGCGGCTGCTGTGGTGTAGTGGTAAGCAGTGCGCGCTTCCACTCCGCAGCGCCTGGGTTCAAGCCCTGGTCAAAGCACCATCTCAAAAAATTTAGAAAAAAGGTTTTTTATTAACAGCGGTCGCCTCTCGGCAGGCAATGGCAATGAAAAACAGCTTCTCATGAAAATACAATCGCCGTTCGGAGACGGCCCCTCCTCTTTGCGTGACAACCACAAGGCGCACGCCACAAATCGGAGGAGAAGCTCGATCAAACACTAACATATGTGTAAGCGCCAATCTATTATTATAGAAGCTCGACAAAACTCGAACATATGTGTAACTCAACGGATAAAGTTTTCCGTACGTTTGGAATGAATAAATGAATAAACAAAATAAATACAATGTCACCATAGAATCACGTTTTTATTATAAAATTGCCTTGAAAAGGGCACCAAAGAACGAAACAAGCGCTAAAATAAAAAAAAATCCCGTTTTAATTCCCTAAACGCACTTAATTTATTGCAAAAGGCACAAAGTTGGCAACAGTTATAGCGATGTCAAATTTGCTCATATAGAAGCATGGACAGAGAGTGAGCGCCTGCTTAAAGAGCGCAAGCATCACATGTGTATACGTGCGCAGTGTGACCGCGGGCTTGTGAAAAATTGTAGCAGAAAAAAGACTTAAAATGTATCAATATGTATCACTTTTTTTCATTTAAGTATCAAAGCATCAATATGGAATTAAACTAATAATTTTTATGAAAAACCATTTTCCAAAACAATTTAACATTTATTGCACGAGCAAGTTGAAATTATTTCCCGAAACAGATTCGCGTAATTTCAGTTGCGGTTACACCTTGCAATTTTTATTGTCAAAAGTGATTTCTGCAGATCTGCCAAAGGGACTTTCTGATTGTTTACACGGAAAAGTAGGCCTTCGATTTCGTATTTTGGCAGCAAAATGCGTTGAAAAAGAGGTAGCATTGCCACGTTTAACCACACCTTTAGGCTGGTAAACTATGTTTATCAACAGCTGATTCGTAGCTTTTTTCCTATTAAAAAAATAATTTGTAACAAAAACTTTAAGGAATTTTATTTACTCCAATGCGTTATGCCTTTCGGCAGCGGGTGGATTCAAAATTGGATGAATATCGTACAGCTGATTGCAGTTTACCAAATACCAGAAAAATTACACTGTAGGTAAATTTTAAGGTTTTGAAATATCACAGCTAAACGGCCAAACACGTGAACTTAATTTTGGCCTCTAGATTACGACGGTGTTTTCAGAAAATCCGTATTTCGTCTCAATTTTGAGATATTTAGGGGGGAAGTTTTAGAGTTCTGAAAGTGAATTTTTCGTCGTTTAAAACACTGTGCTCAGGTTTTGAGAACTGATCTCATTTAACTGGGATCTTTTAAATTCAATGGCGTCCTCCGTTTTTCCAGATTGGCTCTAGTTTTCGAGATGACGGTGCTTGAAAATCTGCTTACATTTTAGGTTTTTTGTTAATAATTACCTCAGTTTTAAGGTTAATTTACTAAAATTTTTGACGTGACTGTATTTTGAGATTACCTTAGCTATTTCTGAAAACCATGGAAATCGGTTCACTATAACATATAGCTCCCATACAACTAATTGTTCAGATATGTGGTTTTGCGTTACAACTCATATTTTATTTCGTAATATTTTTTTATAGTATTAGTTTATATACTATTTGGACCTAAATTTGGGTGCTCTTCCATCCCGTTTTGGCTAGTTTGTATTGCTCGAATGATTTTTTTAATATCCCTTGCCTCCTGCGATCGACCAGCAAAAGTCCACCAACATTGAATTCAATCGCTTTCCAGCGAATCGGTCCTCAAAACACATAATGGATTGGTGAAATCTCTCTCCTACCTCGTCGGTTTCTGTTGATAGCTGTTAACGCCAAAGTGACTATGTAGCATGTAGATTTTAAGCGACATGTGCACATCAAAGGCGTCAAAAGATTCCATCAAGTTTGCAATAAAAATGGCATATTCTGGTGAACGCAGAACGTGTTTAATTAAAGCCCGAGCTGCCTCCCACGCAACGGCTGCTGTGCCATCAAGAATTTCCAAGAAGCCTTGATCCTTCATTAATCTTCTGATGTCCGGCCCATTAAGCACACCTGAAATAAAAATTATAGGGTTCTTAAAGCAAGAGAGAGATATAATAAAATATATGAGCGAAAATCTCTCAAATGGGACACCCAAAATTGGATGGTCAAGATATTTTCCCACAAATCACTTTATTCGGTTTACAACCACTTGAGAGATTTTCACTCATATACAATCAAAAAACTACCTTCACGGATTTTTTCAACGGAAAGTTTTGGAAAGGCATTATTTTTTCAAATATAGGAATGCAGTTTCGTTGACTTTAACCAACTGTTTGATGTAAATCTTAACAACACCAAGTTTGATGTGTAAATCGGGAAGCATAATTTTATTAAGCGCTATCAAGGGCTCGTGAACTATATTGAATTGACCAATCGATTGTTCCTTTCCTTTTGGCCAATCACATTTGGTATAGTGATTGCATTTGGCTCTACTATCCCGATGACAGAATAAACAACAGTATTTAGTGTAGCCCGTTTGCATGCCTGATAGTAGTGAGAGAACTTTAAAATCACAGTTCACGCGCCACCTGTGCTCTTCGTACTTGATGCAGTCTAAGATTAATTGCATTGTTTCGTATGATTCCTTATTCCAACCGCATACAAGATGGGAACGGGTTTCTTGCTACTAGCGCGATAGAGTAAGACTGCTTTCAAACTTCGCTTTGATGCGTCAATAAAGAGACGCCATTGTTCGGGTTTATAGTCAGTAATTCCCATTTCATTCATCAAACCTGCAACATCAATCCAATAAGCCTGAGTGCCATCTTCCGATAACTTGAAATATGGCATAAACGGATCTTGTCTATGTTTGTAGGCCGTTACTTTTACTCCTGGTGCTAAAACATTCACGCTTTTCAGTTCTGATGCCAAAATCATTGCGCTGTTATGGGAGATATATAATTTACGCACCATGCTGTTTAGGTGTTCTTGGGATATGAAAGACGGTAAATTGTTTTCAATCGGAATGTAATCAGATCCATCATCAAGTGGTAATGGCGTTGCCATAGACTGTTTGCAATCATAGACAGTTTCGAGTTCGGATGGATGATTTGGAACTTGTAATGCATCACTATGTGCAACAGGTAAATGAGCGCTCGGTACACCTTTGTAGACGACACAAGACCGATCTATTGAATTAAATATTTATGAGTATATGTGCGTACATATATATGCGTATATCGATGGCTGAGTGGAAGATCGACCTATCTCAGCTGCCGATTTAAAAACGCCCTATCTCAGCACATTTTCAATGTATTTTGAGATAGGGCGTTCTTCAAAAAAATTCTGAGATATGATGTTTTTCAATAAAATTCTGAAATAGTGCGTTCTTCAATCAAATTCTGACGTAGGGCGTTGTTGAAAAGTTTTCTGAGATAGGGCGTTTTCGAACTGGCTGCCGAGATAGGTAGATCTTCCACTCAGCCATCGATATACAAAGGTTAAGTTTGTTTGTTCGGCGGACAAAAACTAAAAAAATTCTGCACCATTTTTTTTTTTTTTTAATTTGGACACCTGCTGCAGACTTTCCAAGGTTAGTTATACTTAGGCGTGGTACCTTGCAAGCATACAGAAACTTTTACCTATTTCATACACTCAGCGATTAAGGTGAGGGCAAACTATACATAATTTCATGGTTTTATTTAAATTTACTTACTTTTTCGATTGAAACCATATGTATTGTCCAAATTATTGGTAAACCGAATGGTAACGAAAATCGTTTTTTTGTCCACCAAAAATGTATCGCACTAATGCACGAAATACATGTGAATTCAGGAGTGTATTTATTTTGTGCAGGTTCAGATTGCAAAAAGTACGATTTATAGCATGCTAGTGCATTTTTATTTGAGACTAATTTACGCTGGTCTGATTTCAAAACGAATTTACCACAAACGAAACAAAACTTGTTTAATTTATTGCAAAGCTTTTTAATTTTTTTCATCTTTAGGAGTTTCCGAAGACACGATGAATAAAAATTTTTCGCAAAATTTTCGATGTTTTTATCAATTAATATGACAGTAATCGCGCGCGTAGATTTTCGGTTTGTGTTTTTTGGTTCGCAACTTATGTGAAATAGACGCGGTATAAACCGCTGCCTATTTGAAAGCATTACTCAGTCACTTTGACTTTAACGAACAACAGCTTTCACAGTACAAAAAAGGTATTAAAAAGCCATTCGTACAACAGAAACTGCAAAAATATGCCAGAGTGGGATTGAAAAGAAACCCAAATTCAGGTCCAAGCAGTGTATAAACTACTAATATAAACAAGTAAGAAAGTCTAAGTTCGGGCGAAGCCGAACATTAAATACCCGGCGCAAGTATTAAATATATGTTTTTTTACCTTTCCGAAACCTTCCGCTAGATGGTAAGCCGGGGTGTATCAATTTTGAGTAAATTAGCGTCCTTCAATTTCGAAATATATATATTCCAAAGTTTTACCATAATCGTATTTCTTGGTAAAGAATTGTTGCAAGCATCAATTTTGAATAAATCAGCTTCAATATTTACTGATTTATCGAAGATTTTGTATTTCTCTAAATTACCGTTATATGGGATGTGGGCGTGGTTATTGTCCGATTTTAAAAAGTTTCGGCTATTTTTTATGCTGTGCCAAGGCCAACAACTGTGCCAAGTTTGGAAGAAATTGGTGCAGCGGTTACCAAGATATACACATGAAACCATAAGTGGGCGTAGCTACGCCCATTTTCCAAAAATTTATAATATTCTTATTTTTCGTCTAAAAATTATTGTAAATATCAATTTTGAGTGAATTATCTTCAGTAGTTACTAAAATATCGCAGTTTTCGTATTTCTGAAAATTACCGTTATATGGGAAGTAGGCGTGGTTATTGAGCGATTTTAAAAATTTTCGGCCATTTGATATGTTATGCGAAGGCCAACAACTGTGCCAAGTTTGGAAGAAATTGGTGCAGCGGTTACCAAGATATACACATGTAACCATAAGTGGGCGTGGCTACGCCCATTTTCCAAAAATTTATAATATTCTTATTTTTCGTCTAAAACTTATTGTAAATATCAATTTTGAGTGAATAATCTCCAGTAGTTACTAAAATATCGCAGTTTTCGTATTTCTGAAAATTACCGTTATATGGGAAGTAGGCGTGGTTATTGAGCGATTTTAAAAATTTTCGGCCATTTGGTATGTTATGCGAAGGCCAACAACTGTGCCAAGTTTGGAAGAAATTGGTGCAGCGGTTACCAAGATATACACATGTAACCATAAGTGGGCGTGGCTACGCCCATTTTCCAAAAATTTATAATATTCTTATTTTTCGTCTAAAAATTATTGTAAATATCAATTTTGAGTGAATTATCTTCAGTAGTTACTAAAATATCGCAGTTTTCGTATTTCTGGAAATTACCGTTATATGGGAAGTGGGCGTGGTTAAAGTCCGATTTCGCCCATTTTCAATACCAACCTACCTTGGATTAAGGGAAACCTACATACCAAATTTCGTTGAGATATCTCAATTTTTGCTCGAGTTATCGTGTACACGGACAGACGGACAGACGGACAGACAGACAGACAGACAGACATGGCTTAATCGATTTCTTTTTTCATCCTGATCATTTATGTATACATTTGTCTATATCTATCTCGATTCGTTTTGGCTGTTACAAACAACCGTTATGTGAACAAAATTAATATACCCTTGTGCACAAGTGCGCTCTATTATTTAAAACATCAAAAAATCGTTGTTCACTTAATCGCTCGCTCAAATATATTTGATTGTTCAATTTAGGTTGAAAAGTATACTCGCAGAAAATCTAAATTGTTCCTATTCACTGCGTTACCGACACTTTCCAGTGATTTAGGATTTTTCTCTATTTAGGTAGCAATTTAGACGTACTCGCACACAGCCTTAAACCTACATTTTGTTCATAAATAACACATAATTGTGTATATTTTATCCTCGAAATGTACTTTTTCTAATCGTGAGGCGAAATTCCCCACAGTAAGTGTTGCCGTGCGCGCAAAACGAACACGCTGCACACAACCCAAAAGTACTCCTCGGGGACCAAATGGTGAAAAACTGCGAAAAGGTTTATTACTGTATATACTGTGTTTTACACAAACAAAATACATGGGGGAAAATTTACCGCAAAACTCCACAGGCAAACACCGATGGCCTACCAACTGTCATTTTGACGAGCAGTATGATTGCAAGTTTTTGTGTGTGGGGACTTTAATGTCTTGATATGTATAAGCATATGCCGCATGACGCCGCCAGACCACATTCTCTCAATTTCGGTGTTTAAAAACATTTAAATCTTAAAAAACTTGTTGAATAACTTCCTAAAACGTTATCATAAATAATCCAATAGGGAACAGATTCTTATTTTGATTTAATATTACACGCTTTCTTTCAAGTGAAAATATGGCTGTCATACTATCAAATTGCCTGCAAAAATGTCAAGCAATAAGCGCTGACATATATTGCAGCCCATGAAAAATAGGCGGTGTACATTGGAAATATATTTTGTGACATGGTTATCACGACATTGGTGTTTTCCTGTGGAAACAGGGCCTTACCGAGCACCGAGTTACCGCGTACCAAGCCCTAATTTTTGTTATTGAACATAGCGAAAATATAAAAAAATACAACGCTATGATATTGTTCGTTTATTCACATTTTGACGATTATCGTCATGGGCCATGAATCATAATACATCAAAGGTTCGTTCAGTGAACGACAATGAACTTTTGGATGTACGTTGCCACAGGTGAACGACATGTTTTGTAATGCATACAAATTTATAGATTTTTTTCTTTTGTATTTGGAAAAGTATGAAAATTGAAAGAAAAGTATCGCTCCAAAATTCATCGAAAAATGTATCACTTTCGATCCACTTGGATCAAAACGGTCGCACTGTACATGCGTATACATGCGAGAGCGTAACAAAGTGAACGCAAAATCATTCAAACGTAATTGGCACACTAACCAATCACACTCACGGTTGCCGTTTTGGTCCAAATGGACCAAATTTTGACCATTTAATTTCGTTTGGTCCATTGGTCCAATTCTCTTTAAAATGGTCTATTTCGCAAGCCTTTGGTTAGGTTATTATCACCCTTACACTTCATGCAATAGTTTCGCGTTTTAAATTTTTTCTATTTAATAGATGAATATTCTGCCCTATGTTGAATATCGTAATCGTCTTCGTCCAAAACTTTAATCATAGCATTTAGCACATGGAAATAATATTCGATTTCAATCGAAAAGATATTAAATATCTTTAAATTATTACACCACATAAAGTTCTTTTGTGATACTGATGTATGCACGGTTGCCAACTTTTGCATTTTTCGGTCAAAAATAAAAGTTAAAAATTTACTTTTATTTTTTCGGTCAAATATAAAAGTTAAAATCTGACTCTTATTTTTTCGGTCAATTATAAAAGTTAAATCTGACTTATTTTTTTCGGTCAAAATAGCAGTTTTCATATTCACAATACAATATGTTTTAATAAAAATGCACATCCTTTCAATTGCAGTTTTCTATCTTCTGTAAATATATTGAGTTTCTTTGATTTAAGCTTTCAGTTATTCACCTTTTTACAGGAATGATTCGGAATTCAATTAAACAATTAATATACATAGCTGCCAAGTTCTGCTCCGACAAATTGTATCGCAAATCGCTAATAATAAGCTTAGTGCCGAGAAAGCGCGTTCTACACTAACTTGTGTCGTTGGCACTTGATGATTAATGCATGCCAGATCTCTTAGTCGGGGATATATAAATTCTTTACTCTCCCAGTAATCCACAAGGTCCTTATCAACATCAATGCGCTTCTCCTTATAGGTGCCTATTTCCATAAATGCTTTTCAAACGTTATCTTCGGAAAAAATAAAGTCAAGTTTTAGTTTGGACTTTTATATGACTGAAAAAATAAAAGTCAAGTTTTAACTTTTATATTTGACCGAAAAAATAAAAGGCAAGTGCTAACTTTTGTTTTTGACCGAAAAAATACAAGTCATATCTTAACTTTTATTTTTGACCGAAAAAATTAAAGTCAATTTGTAACTTTTTTTTTGGCTGAAAACATATCGGTGAAAAAATAACAATTATTTTTTGACTTCTTTGAAAAAAAGCATAACCGTTACGGTCCCTGATTTTTTCTTAATTTATACTTTGTATAAATCATATACTTTTACGATAAAAAAATAAACTACTAAAAACTAAATTCACTGTTTTGAAGAGCGAGGCGAACACCAAATCGACGCCGAATTTGCATGTAGACTCAATGACTTAGATCAAGGCTGTCAAAGCTGCGACGCGCAATAGTCGGTGGTATCAACCTGACCCCTATGGCTGTGCCGGTGGCATGCGTACTCCGTTTGCCTGCCGCCGACTCGACGAAACGGCACATTTTCTTTTGCTTACTTAACCAAATCAGCTATTTAGTACTTATATTGCGTTGTACTACAATGTTATCCCCTTCGATTAGAGTAAAAAACGAACTAAACATGTTTCTGATTGTAAATGTCCATATAATTGTTCACATTTTTAATTTTTCATGTAGCGCGGACCCAATTGTGGTGCGTGCCCCTAGGCGGGCGCCTATGTAGCCATTGCCTAAATCGGGCCCTGACGTGAAGGGATGTTTTGTCCAGGTCACCTGATAAACAGGTAAAGACGACAGGTACCTTGTATATATACCTGCGTGTTTGTCGTCTGTTTCCTTTATTATAAGAAGAAATTGAAATTAACAAATTTAAATGGATATATTTAATACATATGTATGTATACACGATGCAGAAATGAAGGTGGCGCCATTCGTGAACCGCTAACCCTATCTTCGTCGATTTGACAGCATCCACCCTTTCGTTGACGTCACACAATACTTTTGTTTACATTCACTGTTACCAACTTGGTACTTTTCGCCCCAAATTTAGTGGGTATNTAATTTGCTTTATGATTAATCAACATTGTGAGCATCGGCGTAGCCAGAATGAAATTTAGGGGGGGAGGGGGTGGGGCTCGACCCTATTAAGCTGGCATTTCAGGGTACTATTTTATGTATATGTAAGGAAAATTTGAAAGTTAGGGGGGGACCGAGCACCCCCCTGCCCCTACCTGGTTACGCCCATGATTCCAAACGCTAAAATTTTTGATTTTGGTGCTTGGTACGTTTTTGGTGCTTTTGTTTTTAGTTTGAAGACACCATATTTGAGAATCTTAAAAAAATTTAAGCAAAATTTATAGCCATCGTAACTGTGGTAAGCAACTTTACAAAAATTTAAACCAAATCATGGCACAGTGACAATCATAAGCGACAACAAAATGTGTGGCAGCACCTTCAATCATGCCAGAAGAAATCGACCGTCGTGCAAGAAATATTGATTTTTATTAATTTAAATCGGACTTGGATGGACTTGGGGGAGCCTAAGATATTGACCAAAAATTGTAATATTTCCCACAGATTGTTTTCAGAGCATAATGAACCATATTTTTACTATAACCAAACAAAATTGTAAAAGGGCGGATTTTCGGCCCACGTTAATGCGGCCGTCCGCATTTGCGCGTCGCCACTGAAAAACCCAATAAGCTGAGAGCAAATATCCGCATCGCATTAAAGGCTAAACAAACAATAACAATTTACCTTTAATTTACAATAATTCTCTTATCAGATATTGGCAAAAATACCGTTCGATTTTGTGGGTATTCTGCAGAAGGGAATTCAACGCAGAACTACACTATATGCAAAAATAGAGTAATACGTTTGAAATACATTCCATTTTACGGAAATGTACGCCTGTATACATAATTGGAATGAATCTGTAAAATAAAGCCAGAGAAAATACTACTCCATTTTTTATGAAATAAAGCCCATGGGAGCGTTATTGAACTGCACCAATAATATTTCTATTTGACATCTACTTTCCTTTTCTCAAGACTGGATGCGAAGATGGCGTTCAAATTTTCTGAAATATTTCAGTTTTCCCCAAGAATTTTTTTAGTCAGCTCCCTGTATCCTACTTTTTTCTTTGTTTATTTTATTCAATAACAGGGCTGCACTCCCACCACCTTAAGTATCTCCGTTAGTCTTTTCAGACTATGTATGTATTTCCTTGCATTTTACTTAAGGTCTTCACATGGTAACGCGCGTTAAACCCGTAGAGCTACTCAGTGAACTTAACATCGCGTTGATACAACTGCACTGAACATTCATCTAGTTCACTCTTCCACTTGAACAGTTGGGCCGTGTATACATTGCGTTACATCGACTTTGGCGAAGCGATTGGAGCGTGTATTCTTTGCACTATATCGACTTTGTCGCATTATCGCGGGTTTCGCTGGCAATTAAGCAGCAGTCGTACCCACGACTATCGGGTCTACGTAACCGGAACGACGCAGATTTATATGTGCCTCAGGTCTGCCACTCGAACAACACTCCGCAAAAACTCTTTGGGGAATTTGTATGCTGTTACAACAACAACATCAACAATGAGCTTTCCTGAAGCCAAATTTGCCGTGGCATCAGGTTTCGATACGAGTATTTCTTTTTCGATACCTACTCAGTACTTGGTTCAAAAGTATCGAGACCAAAATTACTTGGCTGCAACAAGACAGTGGTACACTGGAAGCGTGCCTTCCATCTATCACAACATGATCGATTTCTTGTTTTTCGATTGAATCTAGCACTACATACTACTGTGTCGGGCCCCGGCGAAGTCGATCAGCCTCAGTCCGTTGTCGGACGTTTCGTAGTGAAGGCTGAATTTTCAGACAGTAGTTCCGAAGATCCCTTCCATTTGGCATTGAAATCGCCAAGTACGATTTTGATATCATGGCGGGGCAGCCGCTCGTATGTTCGCTCCAAGCGCTCATAGAAGAGTAGGGCTGCCGGATTTTTATGCGCGAAATCAGTACGTTAGACTTTTTCATGCTAAAAAAATCAGTACTTTTCAGAACATTTTTATGCAAAGCAAATCTATGAATCTAATTAACAGAAAATACTTTAAAACGACAGAGTTCTTCTATTTAACAATATTTTTGTATATAAATAAAATATAGTACATAAAAAATTAAAGTGTTGTTCACTTTAACATGAGTGTACACTTCATTATACACAGGAGCCAATAAATGATTTTATATTTATGACATTTTTGAATAGCAATATTGAGATCATTCCCCTTTTTAAGTGTTTAAATAGTCAAAGGATTTCTATACATTTCATTTTAAAATTACTTATAATTTGAAAAAATTTTAAACAAAACAAACAAACAAACTTTGTACTTAAGATCCTCTCAATTGCTTCGTTCGAGTGGTTTTGAAAAAGAAAACAAAATTAAATACCTTTTAAAACTGTGAAAAAGTACCACTTTTAAGGACTTGGTCTATATTTCCTCATGGCTTAAATAATTTTTTCAACTATGGGTACGGTGACCAAGTGATAAAAGTACCTTATCCATATCCTAATTTAAATCAAACATTTACTAGTACATTATATTATCTAATTGTACAAGTTTCGCTTATTCAAAGGTACTGTAAACGGGGTTTTAACCGATTCCGCAAAATTAAACCCAGTCCTTATCAAGGACTACGCCATCCCTTGGTGCCAAAATGTGTTGATCATAATTCATACAACACGACGAAGCCAGCACAAAGTGGTTTAAAATTGGAACTTGATGTTCGTAATTCAATAGAGCCTTCATTTTTGAACCTATGGGATTATTCTCTTTTATGGAAGCTTATAAAATTAGTAAGAAACCAGTTGAGCACGAATTTTGAAAGTGCAGAAAAAGTAGCAATTTTAAAGAATATCGATTCTCTTTTTCCAGTTAATAAATGTTACATAATAAAACCTAATTGAAATCAATTGTAGGGTTCCTCCTAAATGAAGAATAATTTCACAAGAAAAATTGGAAATGTTATAAAAAAATTTCACCGAAATTGAAAAAATTTGAATTTTTAGAAAAATTTTGGGTATGCAGTTTTATAGACCATTAAATTGTAGTAGAATAAATGAAAGTTGCAAGTGGCTAAGGGATTGCGTGATTTTTAATAATTTTTTTTTTCGCTAACACTTCGAGCACATCTGCATGCGAAATGGGAAATAAGTGCGTTTGTTTTATTATTAAAAATCAACGGGAACTCTTACACTTGCACCTTGCTCTTTATTACAATTTTTTACTGAAAACCAAAAAAAAAAAATTTATTTTGTTGAAAATTTTTTATAACATTTCAAATTTTTGCGTGCCTTTTTTTCGTTTTGGGAGAACCGAACAATTGTTTTCAACTGGTTTTCTAACATTTATTAGATGGAAAGTAGATAACATTTTCTTCAAAATTGCTATTTTTTCTGACTTTGCACTAAAAAATTTAAAATAAAAATTCACAAATCAGGCTCAACTGAACACTTGCAAATTTTATAAGCTTTCATTAAAAAAAATTAACTAAATGAGTGAAAAATTAAGGCTCCAGTGAATTATGAACACTAAGTGCCAGTTTTGAAACTCAGCGTGCAACACGTACTGGGCCCAACTTTCACTTTTCTTTTGAGAATTTTACTCAAAGTATGTATATTAATTTTTCTATCAGTAGTAGCAATGATTCGTGGTTTATAGATTGTACAAAGATTACCGATTAAATAGCAACCCTTAAGAGAGGTGCGAAACAAACTGGCGAAGGTTTTCATTATATTTTATAAGGTTCATTTTTATTATTTTATATTATCTGTTCAAAAATTTACCTCTGAAACATCCACAGCTGATTTAAAGGACAGATTAAGAAATAAAGGACAAAATGCGTCCTTTATTTCGAATAAATTTGTAAAGACAGAGGGTTAAAATAAAGGACTGTCCCTTAAAATAAAGGACGGATGGTCACCGTAACTATGGGCTATGTTTCTATGGGCTGGTTTTCTCCAACTCAAATTAAATTAGTTTAGCTATTTTTTGGACTTAAGTCAAAAGTTAGCCTACTTTTTACACAGCTTATTCTTGACTAAGTCTAAAAAATTGGCTAAACTANTACTTCCAGAGATATGTATGTAATATGAAAATTCCAATTTGTATGGGAGGGCCTTGAGTTATCGGACTTACTTTCAGTCTAAGACCATCCTTCCGAAATCCGTAGTAAGTGTAATAAATTTCGTTCTGATAGGAAAACCGGTTAAGGAAGTAGCCTATTTTTCAATCCAGGTCATAAACTATCTGTGAGCAAAATTTCATTTTCAAACAGGTGGCAATTCTTAAAAAAGTAGCGTATTTTCCAATCTAGGTCATAAGCTATCTGTATGCAAACTTTCATGCAGNGTTAAAATAAAGGACTGTCCCTTAAAATAAAGGACGGATGGTCACCGTAACTATGGGCTATGTTTCTATGGGCTGGTTTTCTCCAACTCAAATTAAATTAGTTTAGCTATTTTTTGGACTTAAGTCAAAAGTTAGCCTACTTTTTACACAGCTTATTCTTGACTAAGTCTAAAAAATTGGCTAAACTAAGTTAACTTGAGTTGGAGAAACCAGCCCTATGTCTTGTATGCAAAACTCTTACAATGCCAGAAATTTANGGTCATAACTATCTTCTTGCAAAATTTCATGCAAATCCGTTCAGACTTTTGGCAGGTGGTAACTCTTAAAAAAGTAGCCTATTTTTCAACCTAGNTAACTATGGGCTATGTTTCTATGGGCTGGTTTTCTCCAACTCAAATTAAATTAGTTTAGCTATTTTTTGGACTTAAGTCAAAAGTTAGCCTACTTTTTACACAGCTTATTCTTGACTAAGTCTAAAAAATTGGCTAAACTAAGTTAACTTGAGTTGGAGAAACCAGCCCTATGTCTTGTATGCAAAACTCTTACAATGCCAGAAATTTAGAATATTCAGATTTGTTGTTATTAAACTGAAAGTTATTTTCGAGATAACTAACAACACTCGACAAAAGAATGCCAGCCTTCTTTTAAAATAATTTAAGCTCTNAAGCTATCTGTGTGAAAACTTCCATGCAAATCAGTTCACTCATTTCCGTGCATTAATTAAATTAAATATTTCTAACAGGTGGGAAAACTTAAAAAAAGTAGCCTANCTAAGTTAACTTGAGTTGGAGAAACCAGCCCTATGTCTTGTATGCAAAACTCTTACAATGCCAGAAATTTAGAATATTCAGATTTGTTGTTATTAAACTGAAAGTTATTTTCGAGATAACTAACAACACTCGACAAAAGAATGCCAGCCTTCTTTTAAAATAATTTAAGCTCTATCATATTATCGCAACTGGTACGTAACGGCCCGGCGATATGCCCATAAAACGATTAATCTTTTTGTTGTATTAATTTCTTGGGCATATCAAATATTATCGGAAACATGCCAACTAAATTAAATTATTTTCTTCTTACTTTTTTAAGTACAGTTTAAGAAAGTTCTAACGTTATGTGAAAACCTTAAAAAAATCTNTCAGTCGTTTCCGCGTGATGATTTCCCAAACATCCAAACATACAAACTTTCACTTTTATAATATTAGTAAGATTTCTTTCACTTTTAATAGCGCTTGGAAAATCATTAAACAATTTGAATCCTTTATATAACAGAACGTTTTGTGACCTACTAGATCTGTAANAAAAATCAGTACTGTACTGATAAAATCAGTACGTCTGGCAACCGTATAGAAGAGGTCCTTGGACGTTTCGTCCTTTACCATTGTCATTATTCTCGTAGTAATAAAAAATATGGACGAATAGTCATACAGCGACAATCGAATTCAATCCATATGTTTAGTTTAGTTTAGTTTATTTTATTTAGCTTCTTGCTATTTTTTCCTACTTCACAATTGTAGTAATTTTACAATTATTAGCTTGATTTGCTTAGTGTTACGTATGATATTATTTTATGCAATATTTTCCTTAATATAATCGATTAATAATCTTCTATATATAANCCTAAAATCTTCGTTATTCCTTAGGTTATACGGTTGCACATCTCCCACATTCACTAACTGCCTTGACACATTCACTAACTGCCTTGACCTTGCTTGGGTAGCAAATTATGTTTCATTTTAAATACAAATATCAAGACATTCATTATAGTTCTTTGGTTGATATTAAGCCATTTTAAGGTATCAAGCATGTATGTTATTGGGGTCAATACATTGCACAACGCATATCCTTATTTTGTAATTTTTGCAGCCTATTTCTAATTTCTGCTGTACCCAGGAACACTATTGTAGAGCAATACTCAAAGTGGGGTTTGAGCATCACATAGTATAATCTTAAGGCGATATCAATTGACAAACGTTTTCTAATCCTCCGAAAAAAGCCAATCTTCTTGGCAATTTTACTACAAACATAGTTCAAATGACTATTTAAATTTAAGTTTTATCTATAACTATGCCTATGTACTAAATTTCATCGACTTTTTCTATCACTTCATTGTCTATGATTACATCTTCACCTGACTTTCCATTTATTATGATAGTCTTAGTTTTGTTAACATTAAGTTTATTAATTTCCAAATACTCATCTATGTTTTTTAAGTTAGAGTTCATTCTTTCAATGCATTCGCGCGTTGAAAGCCCAGATGTATATAATAGGGTATCATAAGCAAACTGGCAGATCTCCACGTAATACTTTATCCATATCGTTGATTTATATGAGGAATAGAAGTGTTCCCAGCACCGCCCCGTGTGGTACTCCCAACGCGACTGTGTTCAGGTCAGACTCCCACTCAGACATTCGCGTACACTGCCTTCTATTGCATAAGTAGCTCTCGAACCATTTTCGCTCAACTCCCTGTATTCCGCACTTTATCATTTTCTTTATTAGTATGCTTCTGTCGATCATTTCGAATGCTCTTTTAAAGTCGAGGAAAACAGCCACTACACATTTTCGCTCAGCTATTTCTGATTTCCAGCTCGTGATTGCAAAGTTTAGCGCCGACTCACAGCTATGGCGCTATCTAAATCCGGATTGGTTTTCGGAAAGTAATCGGTTATTCTCCATATGTGCCTCTAATTGTTTATGCACAACCTTCTCAAGAATTTTGCTTTCTGTCATCAGCATATTAATTGGTCGAAATTCCTCTGGCTTATCTGTGATCTTAACTTTTTCTGCGGGTATGACTGTTGAGACTTTCCACTTATCGGGAAACTCACCAGCTTTCAGCGAATCATTTATGATATTCGTGGATATCAAGTTGAAATATTTTTTCTTGTCCATACTGTTAATCACCCGTTCTAACTCGTGTATGTTTAATAATGTGAACTTGCACTCAACATCGCTTTGCTGTATATCGTCATTATATCTAACTTTTGGAATACTGCTGTTAATTTCTTCGACACTTTTTATAAAAAATTATAGTTTAAACAAGTAAGAGCAGCGCTGTCTTCGGCTATGCCGAAGGCTCCATACCTTTCATGAGCATCTGAAAATTTTACGTTAACAGATTACTGCATTTGAAAAAATGTATATATTCACAGCAGACGTAGATAGAGGAGATACATATATAAAAAATTCTAGCTAAACAATCAGAGGTATGGAAGATATACCTTATATAGCACCAATCTAAGTGATTTTCACTGCTGTGTGATCGGTACTTAAACCGGTAACACAATTTAATCGGTTTAGCTTCCTACATAAAGGAGATACATATATCGCAAAAACTGGTATCTGAACAATCAGTGGTACAAGAGATTAAGATTATACATTATTAGGTTATACGGTTGCATTATTTAAAAAATAGCTTACGAAATTTATCGGTTTTAGCTGTCCAAATAAAGGAGTTTTACAGTAAACCCCATATCTGAACAATCAGTTGTATGGGGGCAATAAACAGGTTATAGTAACCCGATCTTTGTTAATTTTACTGTAAACTTTCTGTTGATAATGAGTGAAAATAGTGCGAAATTTCATGTTTATAGCTGCATAGATGGAGTAGTTATAACAAAAAATCGCATATCTGAACAATCAGTTGTATGGGACCTATATGTAAAAGTGACCCGATCTTTGTTATTTTCACTATAAGTATTCTGTTAATAATGAGTGGAAACGGTGCGAATTTTGATGTTCCTAGCTGCATAAATGAAGAAGTTATGGCAAAAAATCTCATATCTGAACAATCAGTTGTATGAGAGCTATATGTTATATTGACCCGATCTTTGTAATTTTCAGTCTAAGTTTTTTGTTCATAATGGGTGGAAGTATTGCAAAATTGCATGTTCCTAGCTGCATAAATGAAGAAGTTATGGCAAAAAATCTCATATCTGAACAATCAGTTGTATGAGAGCTATATGTTATATTGACCCGATCTTTGTAATTTTCAGTCTAAGTTTTTTGTTCATAATGGGTGGAAGTATTGCAAAATTGCATGTTCCTAGCTGCATAAATGGAGAAGTTATAACGAAAAATCTCATATCTGAACAATCAGTTGTATGGGAGCTATATGTTATAGTGGTCCGATTCTACCGGTTCCGACAAATGATTAATACATTATAAAAATACACCCACCTACCAAATTTGATCCGGATATCTCGAAAACTGAGAGACTAGATTGCATACAAACAGACGGACAGACAGACAGACGGACACACGGACATGGCTAAATCGACTCAGCTCGCCGTTCTGATCATTTAAGTATACATTTTAATGGGTCTATCTCTTCTTATTCTGGTACTTACAAACATCGGACCAAAGTTATAATACCATTTCATGCTCATGAAAGGTATAAAAACTAAAACCTCCCTATTATAATTGCCATTCGTACTGTCATCAGGTATGTAACTTGAGAATAGAAATCGCTGCATCTCTTTGGCGCATCAATATTACATATTTACATCCCGAGCTAATAAAAGGAAGGTAATAGTAAAAATACATTCATTCCGTTTGCCATTTCGCGCTTATTTGTTACCACTTTATCGTTTAAGAACACTTTGGATAATTCATTCGTTTCCTCGTTCAGAACCAGATGTTTAATGGTTCTCCACATTGCCTTTTGGTCCCTTGCTACCTAGATTTGGTTTTGTATAAAATTGTTACGCGCAAATTGCAGCTCGTGGCCATACCGATTTCTGTATTGCTTATATTTTTGCCAATCACTACGTTTTCTGCTCCATTTCGCAGTCTCATAAGATGAATTTTTGTATCTTTCATAGTACGCAGATAGTTGGTCAACCATTCGTTAAAGTATCTACAACCCGAAATTACCTTAGTTTTGGTCATCGTTTTAATTGCGCCTTTTAGCAGGCTACTAAAATTTATAGCCATTTCATTGAGAATGTGAGTTGGTCTCCATTAGATTATCTATTGTTTTTTACTATTAGATTAGATCTATTGTTTTTTACTATTTCGCCAATAAATGTTTCTCGGTTGAATACGATTGTTTTGATTGTATTTTAGTTGTACTTTGTTTAAAGTTAATAAGGGAAACGAACTAGTGCGGAACTGGTTCGGTTCTAGTGCGTTTGGAACCATGACTAGTACGCGTTAATTCTCTTTTGCATGCTAGCGACTGGCGAATTTAACATTGCGATGTCCTAGGAAGTGTCAATTGTCCCCCGTTGCATCCCTTTGGCTCTAGTTCCGAACCAGTTCTAAATCCGACAGATAAGATCTAGTTCGTTTTGCATCCCTTTTTCTATAGTTCCGAACCAGTTCCAAATCCGAGATGAGATCTAGTTCGTAGTATTTAAAAAATAGTTGCCCGTATTGTAAAAAATTCGTTGTACCTAAACTTTATTGACTGACTATATTAAGGTAGTACTAGATTGCATAAAAAAATTAATTTGCCTTTTCTTAAAAAAAGGTAGCTCTGGTGGCTTGCATTTTTAAATAAATTTAGTGAGAAAGTGGTAATTATTTTGACACTTTTTTTTTTAAATGACTCTTTTTCCGCAGCTGCATTGCCTTTCTCAATTGTCCTTCAGGATCTTGGCCTTTGTTTATGGAATCACTAAGTATAATGATTATTAAGCAAGTCAAAAACTATACCAGCGTTATTACCGACGTATCCTTTTGAGAAGTAGCCGCACCCTAATAAAAGGAATAAGACCCAAACTTTTCAGGTCAAAATTTCAGTAGCTTGCGTCTGTATGGCCTTTTCAATTTTATAAATTATCATTATTTTTAAGTGGAAAAATAAAGCTCTAAATTAATGATAATCTCTGCGCGAAAAAGTAAAAATCATAAAATAATTATTATTTGTAATCCCAAAAATAAAAATCAAATAATAATTATTTCCGTTTGAACGAAAAAATAAAACTCAATAATAATTCATAAAATAATGATTAAATGCTGATTTAAATTATTTTACTCATAATGATTACCTTCCCTGCTTTTAAAATTTAAAATAAAATAGTTTAGTGAAAGTACCACATTTCACTGCTTTTGGACTGGTGCGGAACTAGTTACTGTCGAACTGGTTCGGTTTTGGCGAAAAAGAACTAGTACTGAACTAGAAATCTGGTTCACTAGTTCGTGTTTTCCCTACAGGGATTTGACATATTTGTAAGTGCGTAGTAAATTAATGTCGCACTAGATTGAGTTATTCTCGTCGGTTCCGTTACTATTTGCCTGTATGCGTTATCAGATACCAATAGTTCAATTTGTTGTTTGTACAAGTTATTCACAAGCAGTGTTGCCTCAAGAAAATGTATCCCTGACCAAGCCAAAAATGTATCCAAATGTATCCAATTTTCTTTTTTTACATATACATCTCATAACTGGTAAGAAAACCAAACATTTTCATGAAAAAGACATAATTTAACCCATGCTAAGGATTTGGAATACATGTGCATAAAATCAAACATTTGTAATTTCAATTTATAAAGTAAATTTTTTGTGCATAAGTATTTTGCAAAGTAAATATAATAAATAGCAAGTACACTCTAAAAAGAGCATGTAAATCGACTACTGAAAAGTATCTATTTTTCAACAAGAATCTGTATAAATCTACGTATAGGATGTTCAGTATTTGATTTTGAACTTGAGATCTTTAAAATATACACATAAATACACATATGTAGAATGTTTAAAATTGCAAAAATTTTCAAAATACAAATACATTTCCTACTAATAATCAACATTACTTTATTTTAAACATTTTATGTGTAAAAGTAAAAAGGCAATGATTAATTTTATTACACGGTTTGCAAATTTGCATACATTATAAGAGGAAACTGGTTACCTCCCTCAATATGCGCAAATAAACAACATTTTTTAGAGTGTATTTAAAGTCTTTTCAGCAAAATTCATAAAAGTTTCCTTAAATAAATCAAATTTAGTTTTTTAAACTACATTGAAATCTTCTTTGTTTTTAAATTAACAAATGAAAATATGTGATATGAAAGAGATTACTACAGAAAG
>NW_016157199.1:349775-351978 GCF_001687245.7 Rhagoletis zephyria
CGAATTTAACATTGCGATGTCCTAGGAAGTGTCAATTGTCCCCCGTTGCATCCCTTTGGCTCTAGTTCCGAACCAGTTCTAAATCCGACAGATAAGATCTAGTTCGTTTTGCATCCCTTTTTCTATAGTTCCGAACCAGTTCCAAATCCGAGATGAGATCTAGTTCGTAGNATACGCGGTTTTGCATTATCTTGATACGCGGTTTTGCATTTTGTTGCGGTTTTGTGCTTTAAACGACGATATGTATGTATATTAAAATCTTGCTTAAATCATCCTTTTAAGCTAATTAAAGCAATTGCGCTTATACCTATTTTGGTGAGATCTCTTCATATGTTCATTGCTTCGTTCACAAAAAATAAAATGCTTTAATTTCACGCTTAAGTAGCGATTCTTCCTACGTTTAGAAAACGTAATGCTTTCTACCATCTTTAATGAAAATCGATTTTTGAACGAAAAAAACTTTATAGGAAATATAAAATTTTGGCCTATTTAAAAAAGTATCCACTTTTATACCGACCGGAAAAAATAAGTATCCCGCAAAAATTCGTCTAAAAATGTATCCAATTGGATCTGTTTAGATCCAAACGGCATCCCTGTTCACAAGCCAATCTATGTTGAAATCTCCCATTACTTACGTTTCACCATTTGCATCACTCATTTCTTCCATTCGCTCTTTAAAGTATTCACAAAATATACTCTCAGGGGATTTCTGTTTATCTGTCGATCTATAAACTGCCACTAGTGTCAAAGTTACGTTAATCTGTTTAACCTTTATCACGAGCCACCAAATCATTTTTCCCACAGCGATTGAATTCATTACTTCCACATTCCATTCGGGTTGATATAAAAAAACACTCCTCCAGTGTGATTGGAGATACTGTCACATCTTACTATTTTATAGTCACCTAATCTTATTTCACCATTACTTATTGCGTCTGTTAAATGATATTCTGTGACGTAGATAAAATCAAATTCTGTTTTAAAATGATAGCTTCTTGTTGATTTACATTTTTTCGGAGTCCTCCCGCCTTCAAATACATGCACTTTATTAACGACCTTGATTGCTAATATTGAATTTTGTTAGATTCGCTTCTTAGCTTTTTTTTTTTTGAAGAGTTCAGCAGTTAGGATCTCTACTGTTATGATCTCCTGGAGCTCTGTTAGACTCAATTTTTCCTTTGCTTTGACACACTTTACACATTTGAGAAATTCGGCAGTACATTCCCGGAATGTGTGTCCCGAGTCTCCGCATTTGGCACATATTTGGTTTTTTCTTTGCATACAACATATTCTTTGCATATGAATATATGAATATCGATATTCACCTTCTTTGCGGACATTACACTTTTAAGCCATCTCCATCGATTTCAACTATTGCGTTATATACTTTTGAGTTTTTAAATGACTTAAATACTTTCACAAATTTTACTTCACTGGCCTCTAAATTGTTTTGGCTTTTTATGGTTTGGGCCACCAACTCATTATCAATATTTTCACTCGACCCGCACACTATTTAATATCTTTGGTTTTCTCATTTTTGGCAGGTGGATGTCGTACTTATCATTCACTTTTTCTTTGATATCATTAACCAATATTTTTCTCGCTTCATTATTCCCGCAGTTAATTGCTACCGCTCCTGACCAATCGATTGCATATATAGTTTTCTCGTAAATGCTTGGATGGGGTGCTAGCACATAAAATTTTCAACCCCTATTTTGAAAATTCAATTAAGAGAAACGGCTAATGACCAAACGATGGAAATAAGTGACCAATAGACGACCAATCGGTTGCATATCCGGGCTTATATTCAATATCCTCTATCTGCAAAAACTTGTTTTCAGGAGAGCAAAAAAACTGTTTTGACAGCTATTTTTAAAAGCGTTAATAATTTTAAGTACCCACGCATGTCTTAAAAATTCACGCTATATATTAAAACTAAGATTTTACTTTTAATTCATTTAATTTTAGTTTAAAGATCAGATAGAGGTTATTGCAATTCAAATTGTAACTTTTCTTCTTCTTTATTGACGCTGTAACCGATTAAGCGATTTTGGCCGAGTCCAAAACAGCACGCCAGTCATTTCTCTTCTGTGCTAACTGACGCCAATTGGAAATGCCAAGTGAAGCCAAGTCCTTCTCCACCTGGTCTTTCCAACGCAGAGGAGGCCTTCCTCTTCCTCTGTTATCAGCATCGCGGCCCGCG
>NW_016157199.1:352003-352485 GCF_001687245.7 Rhagoletis zephyria
CGTTGACGGTGGGCTTCAGTCTTTCGCACAATACACTCGATAAGACCTTATAACCTATGCACAGAAGGCTGATCCCGCTTTAGTTGGAGCGTATGGCGGGGTCGCCTTTCTTGTGGATTGAGCAGAGCACACTTAAATTCTAGTCGTCGGGCATGCGTTCATCTAACCATATTCTGCATACGAGCTGATGCATGCACCTCATCAGCTCCTCGCCGCCGTACTTGAATAACTCGGCTGGCAGGCCGTCAGCTCCAGCAGCTTTGTTGTTTTTCAGCCGCGTAATCGCTATTCGTACCTAGTCATAGTCAGGCGGTGGGACAGCTACTCTATCATCATAGACTGGGGACTCGGGTTCGTCTAGGTTTTAAAAGTGTTCCCTCCACAATTCAAGTATACTCTGGACATCGGTCACTTGGTCGCCATTGTTGTTCTTACAGGAGTTCGCCCCGGTCTTGAAACCTTCCGTAAGTCGCCTAACCCTC
>NW_016157199.1:352516-353628 GCF_001687245.7 Rhagoletis zephyria
ACAATTTAAGTATATTCTGGACATCGGTCACTAGGTCGCCATTGTTGTTCTTACAGGAGTTCGCCCCGGTCTTGAAACCTTCCGTAAGTCGCCTAACCCTCTGGTAGAATTTTCGGGCGTTCTTCCTGTCGGCCAGCATCTAAAGATCTTCGCACTCACTTATTTCGGCCTCTCTCTTCTTATTGCGGCAAATACGTCTCGCTTCCTTCTTCAGTTCCCTATAACGGTCCCACATGGCTCGCGTTGCGCCCGATCGCAGCGTGGCCCTGTAGGCGGCATCTTTTTTCTCTGCGGCTTCTTGACATTCCTCATCGTACCAGTTGTTCTTTCGGGCTCGCTGAAATCCAACTACTTCTTCGGCGGCGGTACTTAATGATCGGGAAATGTGGTTCCACTGCTCGCGTACGTCGGATTGTTGAAGAGTGCTCTCAGAGAGCAGGTGTGTGAGTCGAGTGGCGAATAAATTGGCCGTCTGTTGTGATTGCAGCTTTTCGACGTCAAGCTTCCCTTGCATTGTTGGGCGCCCATTTTTTGCTGTACAGAGGCGGGTGCGTATCTTGGCCACAGCAAGATAGTTGACCAAGTCGATGTTTGGCCCTCGGAGTGTACGTACGTCCAAAACGCTTGAAGCATGCCTTCCGTCTATCACAACATGATCGATTTGGTTTCTCGTTTTTCGATCTGGAGACAGCCATGTAGCTTGGTGGATGTTCTTATGCTGGAACCTAGTACTACATATTACCATATTTCGGGCCCCGGCGAAGTCGATCAGCCTCAGTCCGTTATCGGACGTTTCGTCGTGGAGGCTGAATTTTCCGACGGTGGCGCCAAAGATCCCTTCTTTGCCCACCTTGGCATTAAAATCGCCAAGCACGATTTTGACATCGTGTCGGGGGCAGCGCTCATATGTACGTTCCAAGCGCTCATAGAAGAGATCCTTGGACGCCTCATCCTTCTCTTCCGTCGGGGCATGGGCGCAGATGAGCGAGATGTTGAAGAATCTAGCTTTTATGCGGATTGTGGCTAGACGTTCGTCCACCGTGGTGAAAGCCAGTACTCGGTGACGGAGTCTCTCTCTAGTAGACGTCGCAAGGCTTCACGCTTACTTTACC
>NW_016157199.1:353653-353826 GCF_001687245.7 Rhagoletis zephyria
CGGCAAATACGTCTCGCTTCCTTCTTCAGTTCCCTATAACGGTCCCACATGGCTCGCGTTGCGCCCGATCGCAGCGTGGCCCTGTAAGCGGCATCTTTTTTCTCTGCGGCTTCTTGACATTCCATTCCATTCCAGTTGTTCTTTCGGGCTCGCTGAAATCCAACTACTTCTTC
>NW_016157199.1:353851-366345 GCF_001687245.7 Rhagoletis zephyria
ATACTCTGGACATCGGTCACTTGGTCGCCATTGTTGTTCTTACAGGAGTTCGCCCCGGTCGTGAAACCTTCCGTAAGTCGCCTAACCCTCTGGTAGAATTTTCGGGCGTTCTTCCTGTCGGCCAGCATCTAAAGATCTTCGCACTCACTTTTTTCTGCCTCTCTCTTCTTATTGCGGCAAATACGTCTCGCTTCCTTCTTCAGTTCCCTATAACGGTCCCACATGGCTCGCGTTGCGCCCGATCGCAGCGTGGCCCTGTAAGCGGCATCTTTTTTCTCTGCGGCTTCTTGACATTCCATTCCATTTCATCATACCAGTTGTTCTTTCGGGCTCGCTGAAATCCAACTACTTCTTCGGCGGCGGTACTTAATGATCGGGAAATGTGGTTCCACTGCTCGTGTATGTCGGATTGTTGAAGAGTGCTCTCAGTGACCAGGTGTGTGAGTCGAGTGGCGAATAAATTGGCCGTCTGTTGTGATTGCAGCTTTTCGACGTCAAGCTTCCCTTGCATTGTTGGGCGCCCATTTTTTGCTGTACAGAGGCGGGTGCGTATCTTGGCCACAGCAAGATAGTTGACCAAGTCGATGTTTGGCCCTCGGAGTGTACGTACGTCCAAAATGCTTGAAGCATGCCTTCCGTCTATCACAACATGATCGATTTGGTTTCTCGTTTTTCGATCTGGAGACAGCCATGTAGCTTGGTGGATGTTCTTATGCTGGAACCTAGTACTACATATTACCATGTTTCGGGCCCCGGCGAAGTCGATCAGCCTCGGACGTTTCGTCGTGGAGGCTGAATTTTCCGACAGTGGCGCCAAAGATCCCTTCCTTGCCCACCTTGGCATTAAAATCGCCAAGCACGATTTTGACATCGTGTCTGGGGCAGCGCTCTTATGTACGTTCCAAGCGCTCATAGAAGAGATCCTTGGACGCCTCATCCTTCTCTTCCATCGGGGAATGGGCGCAGATGAGCGAGATGTTGAAGAATCTAGCTTTTATGCGGATTGTGGCTAGACGTTCGTCCACCGTGGTGAAAGCCAGTACTCGGTGACGGAGTCTCTCTCTAGTAGACGTCGCAAGGCTTCACGCACGTTACTTTTCCTTGGCCCGTCCATCGCATTTCTTGGATGGCGGTGATGTCGGAATTTGTCTTCCCCGAGGACATCAACCAGCCGGGCAGAGGCACTTTCCCCATTAACTGTCCGGACATTCCAGGTGCATACCTTTAATCATAGTCCTTTATACGTTTGCCGTGGTCGTCATCAGACAGAAAAAGGGGGTCTCATCCGAGGCTGTTTTTTTTCTTTTCATTGGGTGGGGTTTTAACATGGCGGGACCCAAACCCAGCGCACGCGAAGTTTTACGCCTTCTCACCTTAGCTCGCTCCCAAACGGGTGTTTGGTTTCTACTCAGAGGATACGTGGATATAAATATCCGGACGCTGTGAGCTGCGATTTGAACCGTACGCACAAGAATCGCTTCTGGCCACTCCCAGGTGAATGGCAGTCAAAAGTTTTCCACTTCTGCACACGGAACCATCCTCCATTGTAACTATTTATATAAAATATATGCTGATAGCGTGTTTTGCAGAATAACGAAAATGTCAGTTCCTTAGATGTAAATGTTATGTTAAACTAAGTTTTAATCATTGCTCTGCAAACTCGTCAGTTCCTTAGATGTCAACATGGGCGTCGCCAGGATCGAATTTAGGGGGAGGTGGGGCCCGACATATAAAAAATCCCAAAATTTTCATCTTTACACATTCATGGTTCTGGCATGCGGGGGACGATATGTACTTGCCGATTTGTTTTACAAAAATTATTTAAAAAGCAGACGTCTCGGTTGCTCAGCAAACCGGTTAACTGTTTCTGCAATTATTTCACATTGATTCTCTAAAACAAATTTTCGATGTATTCTTAAAATGCATAAACCTAAAGGTAAATTTTATAGGAAATTAAAGTAACAATTTATTAAAACTCGTAGCAACCCCCGAGATACGGGTGAGTACTTAGCTCAAAATTTATTTAAAGAACTTCGTGAAAGACAACAATTAGTCTTGTATTGCTAGTGTTGTTCCGATACGAGTAACTACAAGTAATTACTCGATACTTTCTTCAAGTACTGAGTACTTTTTGTACTCGAATCCTTTCCGGAAGTACTTAGGTGGGTATCGAGTACGTGATTAAAGTATTAATTGCTTTTCCAAAAATTCTGAGTTTCGGTTCTGATAATACATGAATCATGCTGTTGTGGTTTTTGCACCACGTTAAGTTGGCTAATAAAAATAGTGTCAATTCCTGCTTTCCCGTACTAGTAAATCATTAAAATTTTGCAAGATACAAACTTGTGGCTACTTTTTCGGTAAGTTTTGGTCGGAGAGTACTCGAACCGATTCTTTTTTTCTTCACAAGACATAAATATTTACAATGAGCTAGATATGAGTAAGTATAGAGTACTTCTCTCCGATACATTTGTGGCATCGATACTTTTTTCAATATTTTTAAAGAGTACAGGTATCGAGTACAAGGTCGTATCGGTACAACACTAGCAATACTATTGCTAGACACCTCTTAACCCACGATAATTTTTAAGTACTTAAAAGACATTACTCTACTCTAAGCTTCGTGCAGTGGGCCATGAGAAAACCGTCATCTTTAAGGTATAGTCCCACCTTTCAAAATATCTGGTATTAGTCTTAATCTGAAACGCAATAATCATTAAAAATTTGCGCCGTTTATGGCGAAAAGCGTTTAATATCACACTTTCAAACGAAAGCTTTCTTAGCCCTAGAAGCCTAATATATTTGGGAGTAACGTAAGACCTTAACATACGCCTTAGAGGCTTATGTACTTAAAAGATAACCTGTGAGCTAAAATATACTTAGTCCTGACTTACCTTCTAAAGAATATTGAAGTTGTGAGTTTGACTAATAATAAAACATAGTTTTATTAATAAAAACTATAGCCACATTTATTTAAAACCACAAAATAAAATGTAAATTTTGTGTTAAAATTAAAAAAAGACCCATTCCGTATACGCCTCGCAGACGTAGATTATACTTTTGGGGTTAACCCTATCAGTACAAAAATTAAACCACTGGTACTAAAAAATTTTAAATATGTACACCGGCTAATTTTGGATCGTTCATTTTAAAAATCACATACAAAAATATGTAAAGCTTTGAGGTTTGCGGCCATTCAGGGTCCTTTTTAATGGTCAGTGATATCCTAGGTGTTTAAAAAAGAAAGGGATCTCAGCTATTTTTATTTTTTGCTTTCATGAAATATATTTCAGAACTATGAATAATACCTAATAACTTTTCCGAATCTCAATTCCACGGAAATATGGTTAATATTTTTCAATAGATAATATTACTCACTATCGACTTTTCTGCCGCTTTTTACTTTTTTGACAAACACGGTCAACTGCAACTGCAGCTTGCACTTTAGTTTGATATATATGTAGCTCAATTCTGTGGCTGCTACAGATCGGCTTAACTAAGTCGTATGACTAAGCGATTATATATATGTAGATACTAAAGGCCTGAACTACAAAACATGTAACACATCATGCAAGTGCCAGTTTATATCATGTCGCTTATACATGTTTGAAAGTGATATATGAAGACACTGCCGAATAAATTCAAATCAAATCATGCATCAAATTTATACATGTCAACAAAAGGAACACATGCGACATATTCAGCATTATTATTTACATACATTGTATATACTACTATACTTACTATATTTTACTATAGTAAAATTTATTAAACAATTATCTAATTAAAAATCTATATACATTTTCATGCAAGGCAGGATTAAACAGTATTAAAAATATGCTGCAGAAACACAACAGTTAAAAAAATGTTTAAATTTTTATTTTGTTACCTACTTCACAGATTTGAAATCTGAAAACTATATTATTGATGAGCATGAAATCGTATTATAACTTTGGTCCGATATTTGAAAGTACCAGAATAAGAAGAGATAGACTCATGAAAATGTGTACTTATGTATGTAACCAGAACATCGAGCTGAGCCGACTTAGGCATATGGCAACCGAACTTCAGTTGGGTGGCCACCAGGGATCATTCGGAGTACAGATTTGCCGAAGTCAATATCAGTATGAGCTGTTATAAGCATCGTTCACTTGTGGTGGCTGTATTTGCAAGACAGCACGCTTTGCGGGTGAAGGGCCGATCGGATTTTACCGGTACCATATACATACATACATACATACATAGGCACATGTAACTTACCTGCCACAAAAAAATGTTAAAAAAACAATTTTCCAGCAAAATTGTGTAGATAGAGGATTTTGCTCTTATAACAAAATATTATTGCAGATAGTGGAATTTTCAAAATGAGAATATAATACCATTAAAGCTATATTTTAAGTTTGAGATTATTGTCATGGCTGAAAGATTAATCGGAGCTCACGTTACCATCAAAAACTCATTTTGATCAAAATTGCAGATAGAGGGTATTGAATATAAGGCCTCGATATATTTTTCTCGTAAATGCTTGAAAGGGGTGCTGGCACATACAATTTTCAAAGCCTATTTTGAAAATTCAATTAAAAAAAACGGCTAATGACCAAACGATGAAAATAAGTGTCCAATCCTGACCTATCGATTACATACATTTATTTTTCGTAAATGCTTGGATGGGGTGGTACCCAGATGGAGGCGATTTAATGCAATCGATGCATGAGTCACAAACAAATTTAAGGTTCGCAACCCTCAACAGTGCATCTGTCTCGTACTTCGAAAAGCCAATACACTTTGCGTGGAAAACACCTCCACAAAAACCACCACAAGAGGCAGCACATTTCCCACGCTTCAAATTCATATTAGAAATATTTCAGCCGTGGCGGCATCACTTTCAAAGATATAAGCGTCCTTTTCGCGTTTTATAGTCCACAAAATAACAAGCAAAAACACAATCTTTAAGAGCGCATTCAAAACACGTCTTCTCGCGAAGGCGTCAAACAAGAAATATATTTTTTTTATTTTTTATGTATATATTTTTTCACCCAACTTTAAATGTTCGAGTATATAAATATGTCTATTCGTTGTCAATTTTATATGCAGAAGAAGGTCTTGGTCGCAGTCATGGTCACGGCCATAATTGTAGGTAAAAGTATTCCCTCTTTTCCAAATGTTCGAAGGATAAAGAAGTTTCCATGAAAATAAGGAACATGAAAAAGATTTTATTTGGTCTTGAGATTACCTTCAAGGTCATAGTCAAGACCATATTTGGACGCACGAAATCCTTAAACCCTTGCCCTCGTCCTTTGTTCTCAGATGAGTACTTTCTGAGATAGAGGGCGATCGGATACATTTTGAACACCCAGTATGTAAAGATCTATTGGAAAAATTTATTAGCGACGTAAATTATAATTCAACCAGTTGTAATGTTTTCTCAGAATTGGAATATTAATTTCAGAAATACGATCTTGATTCTTACAGTGAAAATTAGAGGGATATTATCTATAAGTATAGTTTTTGACCTATCAAGGAAGTAAGTTCTGTTTTTTTATCAAGGAAGTCGGTTTAGAAGACATTCAGATAACTGCAAATTGGGTTTTTTTTCGCCTTCCACTATGTTTGTCTTTCTTCGTCTTAGTTTGATGCGTCCGTTATCGTCGTCAAAATACTTACGCCTTTTTCTTCGTATGTACCGACGTTATTTAGTTGCTTTAGATGATACCTAATGTGTTTTCTATATATTAGTCAATGATGGCGACTACATCCAGGCCGTGTTGGATCGTAACCTGGCTGAGAATATTTCCCGTGTTCTTTACCCCAACGACAACTTCTTTGAGGGAAAAGAGTTGCGTCTAAAGCAGGAATATTTCATGGTTGCTGCCACTTTACATGATATTGTACGTCGCTACAAAGCTTCCAAATTCGGCTCACGGGAGACTGTGCGAACTCACTTTGATCACTTCCCGGATAAAGTCGCAATCCAACTGAATGACACTCACCCATCGTTGGCTATTCCCGAATTGATGCGAATTCTCATCGATGAGGAACACCTGGATTGGGATAAGGCTTGGGATATAACCGTACGTACCTGCGCCTACACTAACCACACCGTCTTGCCAGAGGCCTTGGAACGTTGGCCTGTTTCAATGCTAGAGTCCATTTTGCCAAGACATCTGCAAATAATTTACCACATAAACTTCTTATTCATGGAGAGAGTGGCGAAGAAATATCCTGGCGACTTTGATCGCATGCGTCGTATGTCTTTGGTAGAAGAAGATGGAGAGAAACGCATCAATATGGCACATGTGTCCATTGTGGGCTCACACGCTGTAAATGGTGTGGCTGCCATTCATTCAGAGATTTTGAAGAAGGATCTCTTTCGCGATTTCTATGAATTAGATCCGCATAAGTTCCAAAACAAGACCAATGGTATTACTCCACGTCGCTGGTTATTACTATGCAATCCCGGTTTGTCCGATTTGATCGCGGAGAAGATTGGAGATGAATGGCCAGTGCATTTGGATCAGCTAGTTGCCCTAAAGAAATGGGCCAAAGATCCTAACTTCCAGCGAAATGTAGCGCGCGTGAAGCAAGAGAACAAATTGAAACTGACTCAAATATTAGAAAAAGACTATGGTATTAAAGTTAATCCTGCCTCCATGTTTGATATTCAGGTTAAGCGTATCCATGAATATAAACGCCAATTATTAAACTGTCTGCACATTATTACTCTGTACAACCGCATCAAGAAGGACCCCACCGCTAACTTTACTCCGCGTACAATTATGATTGGTGGCAAGGCCGCTCCTGGTTACTATGTAGCAAAGCAGATCATCAAGCTTATCTGTGCAGTGGCCAATGTTGTCAACAACGATCCCATTGTTGGTGACAAGCTAAAAGTAATCTTTTTGGAGAACTACCGCGTTACTTTGGCCGAAAAGATCATGCCTGCCGCCGATCTTTCCGAGCAAATCTCTACTGCCGGCACTGAGGCTTCTGGTACCGGTAACATGAAATTTATGTTGAACGGTGCACTAACAATTGGTACTTTGGACGGTGCCAACGTCGAGATGGCTGAGGAAATGGGCAACGAAAATATTTTCATTTTTGGCATGACAGTGGAGGAAGTTGAAGCTCTTAAGAAACGTGGATACACTGCGTACGATTACTACAACAGAAATCCTGAGATCAGACAGTGTATCGACCAAATACAAGGTGGATTCTTCAGTCCAAGCAATCCTAACGAATTCAAGAATATCGGAGATATATTACTAAAATACGACCACTACTATTTGTTGGCCGATTATGAGGCCTACATCAAGGCACAAGAATTAGTGTCGAAGACCTACCAGGTAAGAGCAGTTTACCGAATTTATTTATTAATTGCACGGACATACAAAAAAAGTTGTTTGTACTTTCGATGAGACCCATTTATCTTTAAATATTTTGACCTGCTAAATCCAAATCCTTAGTAGGTTTTGGCCTTACACCTTCGACTTTTCGAGTAAATTGCAAAAAAGCCGATTTTCGTGTTTGTTCTTCATTTTTCCCCCAACTTACTCTCGAAAAATTGAAGGCGTTAAGCCAAAATCGATTGCGGATTTCGATAATATCACCTGCCCACAAAAAAATTTGTGTGTACTTTTGATGATACCCATTTATAGTTGTGTGTTTTGACGTGCTGTTTCTGCAATTAACACGAAGATTTGAGGCGATTCGGATTCAGCGCGTCAAAATACATAAAGATAAGAGGGCCTCATCAAAAATATAGACACATTTTTTTTATGCCGGTTTTGTAAATTTATTTATGAGAAGACAAGTGAATAAATCAAATATTTTATTTTCTTATATTTAATCTTTTCGTTAACGATCGGTTTTATGCTTTTTTTAGAATCAAGCTAAATGGTTGGAAATGTCCATCCATAACATCGCTTCCAGCGGTAAATTCTCTTCAGATCGCACCATCGCCGAGTATGCTAGAGATATTTGGGGTGTGGAACCCACCTGGGAAAAACTGCCTGCACCTGAGGATACACCAGCAGCAAAATAAATAAATAATGTTATAACTGAAATACCTCATTCTCTTTGAGATTGAACTTTATTTTTTTATTAAAGCCCATTTACGGAATTTTTATTTAATTCAAAAGCTAAAAGGCTCTCTTATTATACCCGTATAAATATGACATTTTGTGATGAGCTAGTAGCGATTCTACAATCTGGAAATTAACACGAAAAGGCCAAAGAACAGAAAATAGATGTATTAAGAAATACAAAAATGTCCAATAAATAAACTATTTACTACAATAAAAAAAAAAACTGCAATCGCAATAAAAGCCTACCGTAAAAGCTCAGGAAATACATATGTAGTTACATATTTAGAGGATTCACAAGACGTCTTGAGCGTCGTAATGTCTATTTTCCACTTATAATGTTTTTATAGGATTGGTAACTAAACAGAAATGTCTTTTAAACTGACAGAAAGTATATTAATATTAATATTAATATTAATTTTAGTCGCTATTTTCCATAAAACAATTTTACGACTTTAAGACATTACGACGCATAATACCTCTTGTAAATCCCCTAAATGTTTCAATGCGTGACAACAACATACTAATGAACAACGTTTAAATTTACAAAAACACATTTTACGATTCAAATATCCTAATTATATGTATGCATGTTGATGTTTTTATTAACTATTTTTAAAAATTAAACTTATTAACAAATTGCCGAACAAAATACATTAAATTTACAACTCAAAAATCGCGGTCGACATACATATACATATGTGAATAAAGAATTGTAAAGTATTTACTGTAGGAATGCTTAGAGATCGTTAATAAATTTTAGCCTAAAAAAAAAAGTTCTGTTATTTTCGGAAATACAATTCTGTACAAAAAATGCGGGATATCTTCGGAGTTCTGTGAAGTTAGCCCCCCCACTTTTACAAATAAATGCTTTAACCAGTGCACCTTGTAGGACTTTGTTTGTAGTTGTTTGTAGTGGATTTAAATTTGTTTGTAGTTCAACAGATAACAAAATACGATAGGCTGAAAAAATCGTCCCCACCCCACCTTCATCTACCATCAATTTGACTAGTATACCTTGTAGGAAATCGTTTGTAGTTGTTTGTAGTGGTTTTGATTTTTTTTCTGTAGCTTAACAGATAACGAAATACGGTCGGTTGAAAAAATCGCCCCCACACCACTTTCAACTACAATCAATTTGACTAGTGTACCTTGTAGGAAATCGTTTGTAGTTGTTTGTAGTGATTTTGATTTTTTTCTGTAGCTTAACGGATAACGAAATACGATCGGTTGAAAAAATCGCCCCCACCTAGGGTGGCCAGATATTATAGGGGCATAATCAGTACAGTTGGGATCAAAAATCAGTACAAAGCAATAAAAATCAGCTCATTTTTAAGCGTAGTTTTTATTGTTAACAATATAACAACCAAATAACAGCGCATTAATTAAAAAAAAATAACTAATAGACTTTTAAAAACGTATAGTATTATCAATACAAAAATTCATTACTTTAAAGCAAATCAATGGTATTACGTATGTATGTACAGCTGTGCGCAGGAAAATAGTAGTTAAATGTATTGACAGGTTTTGAAAATTTTTTCTTTCCTTACTTAACTAAATTTTTTTTATAAAAATATAGTTAATTCTATAACAAAAGACATGTGAGTTGAAGTCTCAAACTTTCTAGAAAATTTATAAGAATTGAGAAAATAAAAAAAAATTTGTAGCCCATTCAGTTTCAGTAGAAGACGAGCTCGAGTCAGAATCTCTTTGCATATTTTAAGCTACAAATTTAAAACATATGTAGTTAGTGTGCTTATTAAATACAACATTCTCATGTTGACTAAAAGGTATATTACCGAATTATCGCTAAACGAATTTTCGAGTGTGAATGAAATTTAATAGTGTTATGTGTATGTGCAAGTAAAATTACAGGTGGTCGAACATCAAAAATCAAAGTAAAGCTACATATATCATATCCAAGAGTCGGTAGTTTGCACCTTTTCCAAATTTTTAGAACTTACATTGCACCGTAGCAGTAGTCGTCTTAAGTTTGAAATACTGGCAGCCGATTTCTCAGTGGATGTTTAATTATAATCGAAAGATTATCTCTTACTGTCATCTTCTCTGTGTACTTAATATATGATTAACTCACCACCACCTTTCATAAGATTTATTAATGGCGAAACCAGCATTTCCTGTAAAACCTGCAAACACCTTTTTAATAATGGTTTAAATTTAATTAATGCTTTCAATCTGCTCACACGTATGAGTTGTCAAAAACTACTGGTTTCAACATGTAAACCTCAAGTAAATGTCAATTACACCAATTTACAAAAGTATTAAATGTAAAAATCAGTACAAAATCAGTACAAACTCAAAAAATCAGTAGATTTTGCGTACTGATTTCGGGCTCTTAAAAATCAGTACAATAGAAAAAAATCAGCACACGTACTGATTTAGGGCCGGTTGTTCAATGTCTGATTAGCACAAATCGGAGGTAGAAGCTCCGGTTAGATACAACGACTGCTTTATCGATCACATGTTATATGCATGATGTCGAAATCGTCGATAATGATGTTTAACCGGCAAGTAGTGATAACCAGACATTGAACAACCGGCCCTAAATCAGCGCATCTGGCCACCCTACCCCCACCCCACTTCCACCTACTATCAATTTGACTAGTGTACCTTGTAGGAAATCGTTTGTAGTTGGTTGTAGTGGTTTTGATTTTTTCTGTAGCTTAAAACATAACGAAATACGATCGGTTGAAAAAATCGCCCCCACCCCACTTTCACCTACAATCAATTTGACTAGTATACCTTGTAGGAAATTGTTTGTAGTTGTTTGTAGTGGTTTTGATTTTTTCTTTTTTATTTCGATTGTAGTTGAACAGATACCGAAACAAAGACAGTTTGAAAAAATACTTTTTTCTTAAAATTCGGGTGCTAGCAAATTGATATTTTATTATGATTAGAAATGGTCTGTAGATGTTTGTAGTGCTTTTTATTTCGTTTGTAGTTCAACGGATACCGAAATAAAGACATTTGAAAAAAAATACTTTTTTCTTAAAATTCGGGTGCTAGCAAATTGATATTTTATTATGATTAGAAATGGTCTGTAGATGTTTGTAGTGCTTTTTATTTCGTTTGTAGTTCAACGGATACCGAAATAAAGACAGTTAAAAAAAAAATACTTACTGGCGAAGCATGCAATAAAATATACATAGGCACAACGAAGCGCGTTCTCGGTAATAGAATAAGCGAACATAAAACCGACGCAAGAAATAAGAAGACAACGACTGCATTAGAGGGCTAACTATAATAGGTTCATTCCTTATCTTTTTGGACTAAAATCTGAAAAGTGTCAAAATGCCAGAGCGTAAGCAAAATGCGCTCACTAAAAGAGTATAACAGGAAAAGTAAAGGAACGCAAAAACCCAATTTTTTAGTCCAAAGAATGGCAACAACAAAACTAACGTCAAATAAGAATGGAAATGTATGTACAAAAGACATTAACACAAGCACAAGCACAATAAACACTTTCTATATCATTTATTTTTTGCCTCCTTCCAATTTCAATTCACTTTTTTTACTTTTTAGATTATTCTCACTTTTTGCGTATTCTTTAATTCCGTTAATTTAAATTCAGTTGAGTTTGACACTTTTCAGGATTTTGCCAGAAAAAATTCTTCTGACTAAATCTGACTACTTCGGACTGATGAGAGTCACTCTCACTGAGTGTTGCTCTCTCCTTTTTGGCTGTCATTTCCGAGTTAAGGAACGCTTTTTGGACTAAATCTGACTACTTCGGACTTTTTCTGACTATTTCTGGGAGATAAGGAACGCTCCTAATATGAATAAGCTGCCGTAACTGACTGCCAGAAAATGAACGAAAAGTCTGTCAAATGTATAAGCAACGTAGTGTAGACTTTTAGGTGGCTATATTTTACTTTCATGAGTTCAGTGTTGCCACATTTAATTAGATATAACAATAGCCACTATCAAGCAGTTTGTTGTAGATCACACAATTATAGTAACCTAGAAACGCCGAAGAACTATTCACCTTGCGAAACTTTCAGGATAACCTGGTGTTTCTGTAAAAGGAAACGCTTACGGCCCACTTCCTAATGTGGAACCAGAACTTCTTTTGACCTGTGTTACATGTAGGACTGAATCGAAAAAGTTACCATGTTAAAAAATAAGTTACCAAATTACCCAATATGATAAATAAAGAAAAAATAATTAACAATTTCGGTAAACAAATTCCGATGCGGCAACACTGCATGTGTTACATATGTACTTACATACGTACGAGGACAAACAGCTGATTCCGTACGGAAGGTGCGATCAGTTCGCTCTTTCCTTAATTAAATGACGTTTGGCGAAACTTGACGAAACTTGATGTTAAGCACATTATAGTTTCAGAATAGGATTTATGTGTATTCGCACGTTTGCATACGCTTGCTTATT
>NW_016157199.1:366370-389698 GCF_001687245.7 Rhagoletis zephyria
CATATTATAGTTAGCCCTTAGCACAACATTTAACGAATAGCGGGCTTACAGCAGACTTTGAAAACGCGAAAATATTAGATGTGGAGAACAGAGATAGAACGCGACTAACATTAGAAAGTTTGCGAATACAACAAAAAAATACAGAATGCAGTGAATTTTAAGGAAGACGTCGACAATATAAATTGCGCATACAGGACAGCAATAATGGTCAATAGGAGAACAGACGAGCAGAAGTACTCTTAAATATAAATAAGTTGATATCAGTGTGTATTTTTGTTATATTTTCTTTTTTTATCAGTATCGCTCTTTCCTTAAGCAAATGACGTTTGGCGAAACTTGACGAAACTTGATGTTAAGCACATTATAGTTTCAGAATAGGATTTATGTGTATTCGCACGTTTGCATACGCTTGCTTATTCATATTATAGTTAGCCCTTAGCACAACATTTAACGAATAGCGGGCTTACAGCAGACTTTGAAAACGCGAAAATATTAGATGTGGAGAACAGAGATAGAACGCGACTAACATTAGAAAGTTTGCGAATACAACAAAAAAATACAGAATGCAGTGAATTTTAAGGAAGACGTCGACAATATAAATTGCGCATACAGGACAGCAATAATGGTCAATAGGAGAACAGACGAGCAGAAGTACTCTTAAATATAAATAAGTTGATATCAGTGTGTATTTTTGTTATATTTTCTTTTTTTGATGTTCAATGTAAGTTATGTTTTGCGGCAAAAATTGTTACACCAACGTATTGTACTTGTTATAATTTTTATTTACAAACATGTGTGCCTAATTGTTTGTTTTTTATGTTTTGTTTTCAATAAACACCAGACTCCCTGAGGAATATGTAAAAAACATCGAAAGGCGTAGGAGGAAAAAGAAACATTGTTTGCTTTTTATTAAACCGGCCGAAAAGCTCCTTAAACTGCCCTATAGGAAATCGAAAGTTGACCCAAGAAACATAATAAAAAAATACTGTTTTCTGAAAATTCGGTGGCTAGCAAATTGATATTTTATTATGATTAACAATGGTGTGTAGATGTTTGTATTTCTTTTTATTTTGTTTGTAGATCAACAGATACGGAAATAAAGACATTTGAAAAAAAAATCCCTTTTTCTTAAATTTCGGGTGCTAACTAATTGATATTTTATCATGATTAGAAATGGTGTGTAGATTTTTGTAGTGCTTTTTATTTCGTTTGTAGTTCAACCAATACCGAAATAAAGACAGTTTAATAAAATACTTTATTCTTAAAATCCGGGTGCTCGCAAATTGATATTTTATTATAATTAAAAATGGTGTGTATATGTATGATTGTATTTCTCTTTATTTCGTTTGTAGTTCTACAGATACCGAAATACAGACAGTTAAAATATATTTTTTTCTTTAAATCCGGGTGCTAACAAGTTGATATTTTATTATGATTAGAAATGGTTTGTAGATGTTTGTAGTGCTTTTTATTTCGTTTGTAGTTCAACAGATACCGAAATAAAAACAGATAAAAAATCCTTTTTTCTTAAAATTTGGGTGCTAACAAACTGATATTTAAAAAAAAGTAAAAGTATTTTATTCAGATGTCTTTATTTCGGTATCTATTGAACTACGAACGAAATAAAAAGCACTACGAACATCTACACACCATTTTTAATCATAATAAAATATCAATTTGTTAGCACACAGATTTCAAGAAAAAAGTATTTTTTTTTAACTGTCTCTATTTCGGTAACCGTTGAACAACAAACGAAATAAAAAGCACTACAAACATCTACAAACCATTTCTAATCATAATAACTATCAATTTGTTAGCACCCGGATTTTAAGAAAAAAAATCATTATTTTTTAACTGTCTTTATTTCGGTATCTGTTGAACTACAAACGAAATAAAAAACACTACAGACCATTTCTAATCATAATAAAATATCAATTTGATATCACCCGGATTTTAAGAAAAAGGTATTTTTTTTAACTGTCTTTATTTCGGTACCCGTTGAACTACAAACGAAATAAAAAGCACTACAAACATTTACACACCATTTCTAATCATAATAAATATCAATTTGTTAGCACTCGGATTTTAAGAAAAAAGATTTTTTTTTAACTGTCTTCATTTCGGTATCTGTTGAACTACAAACGAAATAAAAAGCACTACAAACATCTACAAACCATTTCTAAGCATAATAAAATATCAATTTGTTAGCACCCGGATTTTAAGACAAAAGTATTTTTTTCAGCTGTCTCTATTTCGGTATCTGTTGAACTACAAACAAAATAAAAAGCACTACAAACATCTACAAACCATTTCTAATCATAGTAAAATATCCATTTGTTAGCACCCGGATTTTAAGAAAAAATAAATTTTTTTAAACTGTCTTTATTTCGGTATCCCTTGAACTACAAACGAAATAAAAAGCACTAAAAGCATCTACACACAATTTTTAATCATAAAAATATCAACTTGCTAGCACCCGGATTTTAAGAAAAAGGTATTTTTTTTCAACTGTCTTTTTTTCGGTATATGTTGAACTACAAACGAAATAAAAAGCACTACAAACCATATCTAATCATAATAAAATATCAATTTGTTAGCACCCGGATTTTAAGGAAAAAGTATTTTTTTCAGCTGTCTTTATTTCATTTTCTGTTGAACTACAAAGGAAATAAAAAGCACTACAAACACCTCCAACCATTTCTAATCATAATAAAATATCAATTTGTTAGTACCCGGATTTTAAGAAAAAGGTATTTATTTTTCAACTCTTTTTTTCGGTATCTGATGAACTACAAACAAAATAAAAATCACTACAAACATCTGCAAACCATTTCTAATCATAATAAAATATCAATTTGTTAGTACCCGGATTTTAAGAAAAAGGTATTTATTTTTCAACTCTTTTTTTCGGTATCTGATGAACTACAAACAAAATAAAAATCACTACAAACATCTGCAAACCATTTCTAATCATAATAAAATATCAATTTGTTAGTACCCGGATTTTAAGAAAAAGGTATTTATTTTTCAACTCTTTTTTTCGGTATCTGATGAACTACAAACAAAATAAAAATCACTACAAACATCTGCAAACCATTTCTAATCATAATAAAATATCAATTTGTTAGTACCCGGATTTTAAGAAAAAGGTATTTATTTTTCAACTGTCTTTATTTCGGTATCCGTTGAACTACAAATGAACTAAAAAGCCTACAAACATTTACACACCATTTTTAATCATAATAATATCAATTTGCTAGCACCCGGATTTTAAGAAAAAAAATATTTTTTTTTTAACAGTCTTTATTTCGGTATCTGATGAACTACAAACGAATAAAATATCACTACAAACATCTACAAACCATTTCTAATCATAATAAAATATCAATTTGTTAGCACGCGGATTTTAAGTAAAAGGTATTTATTTTTCAACTGTCTTTATTTCGTTATCTGTTGAACTACAAACGAAATAAGAAGCACTACAAACATCTACAAACCATTTATAATGATAATAAAATATCAATTTGATAGCACTATGATTTTAAGAAAAAAGTATATTTTTTTCAAATGTCTTTATTTCGGTATCTGTTGAACTACAAACGAAATAAAAAGCACTACAAACATCTACAAACCATTTATAATGATAATAAAATATCAATTTGATAGCACTATGATTTTAAGAAAAAAGTATATTTTTTTCAAATGTCTTTATTTCGGTATCTGTTGAACTACAAACGAAATAAAAAGCCCTATAAACCATTTTTAATCATAATAAAATATCTATTTGTTAGCACCCGCATTTTAAGAAAAAATTATTTTTTTTCAGCTTTCTTTATTTTGGTATCTGTTGAACTACAAACGAAATAAAAGGCACAACAAACATCTACAAACCATTTCTAATCACAATAAAATATTAATTTGTTAGCACCCGGATTTTAAGAAAAAAGTATTTTTTTTAACTGTCTTTATTTCGGTATCCTTTAAACTACAAACGAAATAAAAAGCACTACAAACATCTACACGCCATTTTTAATCATTAATTTCAATTTGCTAGCACCCAGTTTTCAAGAAAATAGTTTTTGTTTAACTGTCTTTATCTGGTATCCGTTGAACTACAAACGAAATAAAAAGCACTAAAAACATATACAAACCATTTCTAATCATAATACAATATCAATTTGTTAGCACAAGGATTTTAGAAAAAAGTATTTTTTTTCAAACGTCTTTATTTCGGTATCCGTTGAACTACAAACGAAATAAAATGAAATACAAACATCTACACACCATTTTTAATAATAATAAAATATCAATTTGTTAGCACCCGGATTTTAAGGAAAAAGTATTTTTTTTCAGCTGTCTTTATTTCGGTATCTGTTAAACTACAAGTGAAATAAAAAGCACTACAAACATCTACAAACCATTTCTAATCATAATAAAATATCAATTTGTTAGCACCCGGATTTTAAGAAAAAAGATTTTTTTTCAAATGTCTTTATTTATTTCGGTATCTGTTGAACTACAAACGAAATAAAAAGCACTACAAACATCTACAAACCATTTCTAATCATAATAAAATATCAATTTGTTAGCACCCGGATTTTAAGAAAAAAGTATTTTTTTTTTAACTGTTTTTATTTCTGTATCCGTTGAAATACAAACGAAATAAAAAGCGCTACAAACATCTACACACCATTTCTAATCATAATAAAATATAAATTTGTTAGCACCCGGATTTTAAGAAAAAAGTATTTTTTTTTTAACTGTTTTTATTTCTGTATCCGTTGAAATACAAACGAAATAAAAAGCGCTACAAACATCTACACACCATTTCTAATCATAATAAAATATAAATTTGTTAGCACCCGGATTTTAAGAAAAAAGTATTTCTTTTTTTAAATGTCTTTATTTCGGTATCTGTGGAACAACAAACGAAATAAAAGGAATAAAGGAATACAAACATATACCATTTTTAATCATAATAGAATATCAATTTGGTAACACCTGGATTTTAAGAAAAAAAAGTATTTTTTTTAAACTGTCTTTATTTTGGTATCTGTTGAACTACAATCGAAATAAAACAGAAAAAATCAAAACCACTACAACAACTACAAACGATTTCCTACAAGGTATACTAGTCAAATTGATGGTAGGTGAAAGTGGGGTGGGGACGATTTTTTCAACCTATCGTATTTTGTTATCTGTTGAACTACAATCGAAATAAAACAGAAAAAATCAAAACCACTACAACAACTACAAACGATTTCCTACAAGGTATACTAGTCAAATTGATGNTACAATCGAAATAAAACAGAAAAAATCAAAACCACTACAACAACTACAAACGATTTCCTACAAGGTATACTAGACAAATTGATGGTAGGTGAAAGTGGGGTGGGGACGATTTTTTCAACCTATCGTATTTTGTTATCTGTTGAACTACAAACAAATTTAAATCCACTACAAACAACTACAAACAAAGTCCTACAAGGTGCACTGTTTAAAGTATTTATTTGTAAAAGTGGGGGGCTAACTTCACAGAGCTCTCGTACGATACTAACATAATCGTGCAGGCCACTGGTGTGTACTCAACAAAACAACCTGCGCGTAAGCTGATTACTGAATGAAGTGCANGTTCAAAATATTGCCTCTTTCTAATTCGCTAAAACTATTTATATTATTGTGAAAAGAATCATAGTGCCTTTTAAAAACGTGCACTTGTTTTGCTGAAAAGCATTTGTAGCATAACAAACATTGCATTTTGCCAAAAGCGTTTGCCAACATGAAATACTTTTCGCACATCATTATTTTACGAAATATATTTCCAGTATGCATTAACAGAGTGCAGCCAACTACGATGTTGCTTCGTTGCTTGCTCAGCGTAGGGATGTTCCGATACAAGTAAATACGAGAATGTACTCAATACTTTTGGTTCGATACCAATTCCTTTTTTTACTCGAATCGTTGTTTCGATACTTACTTGGTATCGAAAGAATAGTACTTGTATCGAATCTATTTAGTCAAGTGCCATATCCTGTCGAAAATAATTGCTTCGTTTTCATGAAAAAAATAGTTTTAAGCAATTACACCGCCAAATTCTAAAGTGTGGATATTATTTTACAAAGTTATTGAAAGTGCAAGCAATGCTTTGTTGCCGTAAAGTTTTGTGGGATCCTTTCAAAGGTTGAATTTTTTGTATATGTAATCGTATTACTTCTACACCTTTTACAGTTCAAAATGAGAAATTATGAGATTGTAATGGGAAAATGTAAGATTATATTGAGCAACTGTAATTTTTAATGGGAATGCGTAAATTGAAATTGAGAAATGTAAGTTTAAAATGAGAAAATGTAAATCAAAATTGGAAAGTGTAAAATTATATTGAGAATATATAACTTGATATTGAGAAATGTAAATTCATATTGAGAATGTGTAAATTTAAAATAAGAAGAAGTAAATTCAAAATGAGAAAACGTTAATTCAAAATGAGAAAAACGAAATTCAAGATGATGATATAAAATATCAAACAGAAGAAATTAGGTTTTTCTTTCAGTAACAACCACACGACCGAAGCGTGGGGTGGGGCTGGGTAGGAAGACTCATTGAGCGTTGGCAAAACATGGGGAATAATGTGCGGGATTTAGTAATGGTCTGCGACAATGCCCAATTTCACTCTTCGATAGAAAGGAAAGTGGCAGACAATTCGGGAGGAGAAGCAGTTTTATGTCTAGGTCCTTATTCCCCAATGTTAAATCCAATAGAGAACATTTGGGCTATAGTTAAAATGGAAGTAAAAGCGAACCTGCGTGTGCCAAATGTTCATCCCTCCGGACTTTTCGAACAGAGCTTACAGTATTTGGAAACAGTTATAGATAACGCGAAAATAACAATAACTGGAGGAGATTTCGCAAGGGCTGTACAGCACTTAACTAATTTTCATACAGACGCAGATGTATTAAATAATATGCATGTTGGGGTGAAATGTTCCTTGGTAACATCTTTGTTTACTTACATTGATAAATGTTGTTTTTAATAAAATTTGATTTTCAGTACCTTACCAAATCTCATTTCAAATTTATATTATCTCATTTTGAATCTATTTTTTTCTCATTTTGAATTTACTTTTTCTTATTTTGAATTTTCACATTCTCAATATGAATTTACATTTCTCAATATCAAGTTATAAATTGCCAATTCAATTTTACGCTTTCTCATTTGGATTTATATTTTCTCATTTTGAACTTACACTGCTCAATTTCAATTAACGCAATCTCATTTCAATTTACTTTTTCTCAATATAATCTTACATTTTCTCATTACGAACTTGAAAAGGTGTAGTGCTACTAATGAAGAAATATACATATCGATACCTCAACTAAAAATATAGTGAAAATATTTGAGATAGAGCGTTTTCCAATCAAATTCTGAAATAGGGCGCTTCCACTCAGGTGCCGCAAAGGTTTAAGTCACAGATAACGCCGGAAAATTACTTTCGCTTTGTTGCATATAAATGGATGAAAAATTATCGATATAAGTAGGTATCGATACATTCGGTTGACTCATATAAGTAGTATCGAAATAACGATTTGAGTAAACTCATTTGAGTAGGAATCGATACTTTGATGGTATCGGAACGTCTTTAACATTGACTCAAAAAAGCACTTGGTGATTTTTTTTATTATTCGCAATGTTTTTCAAGTAAAAATTTTTTTGTTGCTTTAACTAAATCCATAAAAATTAGGGATTCAAACTATATACAACATTAAGAAAAATTCAAAAAATGTCCTCCAAATTTCGAATTTTTTACTCTGAATTTTTAGAAAAATTTAAGGTACCAAGTTTTAAAGCAAATAATGCTTAAGTATAGCTCACAATGTGCTTCCCATTGATTTTTTTTTTAATTTTTTGCCGCCAGTCTTTTGTGTTTTGTTTTTTTTTAATTAATAATTTCTATTGATAAAAAATGGCGTTGATTTGATTTTTTTGCGAACAATCATAGTGAGTCATTAGATACCTGTAAATTTTTTCTTTATATGTATTTAAATAATCATTTAAAATATTTAGGAAATCCAAAGCTCCTCGGGATCCAGTAAAATGAGTTTTGAATGGAGCACGATATGTTCGCTTTATATCAATATACATTTATACGTATGTAAGCATGTACATAAAAAGTGTGCAAAGAAATTTATAATATCAAGATAGCTACGTAAAAGAAATCGGGAACGAAAAGTTCAACAAAAATCTACCAAAATGAGAAAAAATTTACCTTTTTACCAACCCAAATTTTGTCTTCCAATTTTGGTAACAATTTACCAAAGTGGCAACCCTGGTGCAAACGCAAACTGACCGGCAGTGATCGGACTTCTACCACATTGTGGTAGATCTGCCACTTTTTTGAGCATCTACCACATCTACCACACAAGGTCTGAAATCTACCACATATTCGCGTTTTTGAGTAGTTTTATTTTTGCTCGACATAGTTTTTTTAACTTTGAGAGCAAAAATGGTCCAACACTAAACACTAACTTAGGGTTTACACCGGACAATACTGTCATGACAATATGCACACTTTTTCACTAATACATGCATACTTTTCCATTGGAACCGTTTGGACAACTAATACGTATACATATCTTCATTGCCTTGACAGCATTGTCCAATTTAAACGCGCCGTAACAACAGGCAGAATGGGAGGATAAAACAAACTGTAAAATAGTAAATTTTGTCAATATTAAATTTTTCGACAGGAACCGTGGATTTATTGTGTTAAATTGCAAAATATATGATGTATTAAAACAATTAATAGCGAAAATGTTAAAAAACGGCGATTTTTGTGAAAGTGTTAGCAAATTTCAGTGCATCTAAAGTTTCTAAAGCATTGTTTACTTTTACTTGAGAATTGAGTAGTCCACTTGCAAACCGCGTTATGTGATTTTATAATAGTAACCCATAAATTAAAAAAAACGTCTACAACAACAAGTAAAATCCAAATTGTATCTTTTTTGTTATTATCTGAATATTTGGATAAATAAGAGCCTAACAGCATTAAAAAACAATATCGCAGTGTGGTAGTTTTTGCAAATTTTATATATAAAAAATTAATAGCGAGTTTTCAAACAGTAACTTTTACATAGCTACCTTTTTTAGCTCTTCGCGTTTTCTCTTCCATGAAGATTGGTCTACTTCTTTTTTACGACGTCTTCCACTAGGCACCGAAACTAACACGTTTCCTTGCAGTTTTCTAAGTACATCAGAAGATGGAGACCTTCGAACTTGTATAAATATGTACAATAAATATTATAGCGACTTTTGATAGTGTATGTATAATACAGTTAGTATTATAGCGACTTTTGCTAGAGTAGCTAACATTTGATGCTATTTTTTCAGAATATATAAGGATTTTGCACTGTATTGTTAGTTGACATGAAACTACTTTAAATACTGGTACGTTAACCACCAAAAACTAGAAATCGAAAAAATTTTACGTAGAGCACTTTGCAAGTGGACTACTCAATTGTCAAAATCGACAAATCCCAAGTAGCGGTTTCAGAAACGTGCCACACTTGTTCTCTACATCGTGGTGTGAAGCTGGCAGCACTTCGCGAGGTTGCAGAAATCTTTCAAAATATGTTCGAAAAATATCTTGATATGGAAGGAACTGCTTTACACTGTCAACGGTAAAAATTGCCAAAACTCAACGCGGTTGCAACCTCAATCTTGCACTTTATTATACTAAAACAATTTGTTTTTTTAGATTCTAATTAAAATGTTTTCAATTTAGGTGAACCCTTGTAGAATTTTTTAATTTTTGTACAAAGTTTGATCCATAACCTGAGGTCTACCAAATTTTTTGAAATCTACCACATTTTTTTCCAGATTCTACCACACACATTTTTTTTAACTTCGATGCGACGCTAGCGTCGCAAAAGTTCGGTAGCTTCATACCCACGACTCAGTGTTTCCACTTTGTGAGTAATTCCTCAACACGTGAGGAATTTCGGGTGCGCTTGGGTATTTTTTGAGGATTTTTATTTTGAGGAATTTTCTCTCGATATATTTGCAGATAACCAATGCAGCCATGTTTTACAAAAGGCAGTTGTTAAATCGCTCTGCAAATTTTTGAACAAAAAGCTTTCCGAAGTTTTATAAAGAGCGAAATACACCATACAAGTGGCTTGTCACACATTCTTCGAACCTACTTTTTCCATTTCGCCATACACGATGCAAACATGACTAGTTCAAGCAAAGTATTTTAGTTTTCTTCCGGTTCACAATGTAAAGGGGTTGGGTTTTCTTCGATTTTTCTCTCTCGCGTCCTCATTACGTTGCGAATGAGGCGATTTTATCATACACAACGTAAGCGGTTTGATTAAACTTCAAAAAAATTTTGATTTTTGTTCACATTTTCCTCAAACGGCTAGTCAAACCTTCAAACACACCCATACACAACATAAATAGCTTTAAGGAAGGGATATTTCGCTTGGTTTGTCAAGCTGCTTGTGTGGTGTTTTTCGCTCTTAAGCACATNTTTTTATTTTGAGGAATTTTCTCTCGATATATTTGCAGATAACCAATGCAGCCATGTTTTACAAAAGGCAGTTGTTAAATCGCTCTGCAAATTTTTGAACAAAAAGCTTTCCGAAGTTTTATAAAGAGCGAAATACACCATACAAGTGGCTTGTCACACATTCTTCGAACCTACTTTTTCCATTTCGCCATACACGATGCAAACATGACTAGTTCAAGCAAAGTATTTTAGTTTTCTTCCGGTTCACAATGTAAAGGGGTTGGGTTTTCTTCGATTTTTCTCTCTCGCGTCCTCATTACGTTGCGAATGAGGCGATTTTATCATACACAACGTAAGCGGTTTGATTAAACTTCAAAAAAATTTTGATTTTTGTTCACATTTTCCTCAAACGGCTAGTCAAACCTTCAAACACACCCATACACAACATAAATAGCTTTAAGGAAGGGATATTTCGCTTGGTTTGTCAAGCTGCTTGTGTGGTGTTTTTCGCTCTTAAGCACATCTGTATTTGCTGCTAAATATTCAAAATGTTATCGATAATTTTTTTCATTCCATCGTTATATTTTCAACTTATTTTAAACTTGCGAAATCTCGGTAACGAATGGAGAGAACACGCATTGTTCGATCATAAGGATGTTCATATTGATTCCTCATAAGCTTTTGAATTAAAAGATTCTTCAGGTTCATATAAGTTTCCCAATTAAAAAAAAATAAAATCTGCCTTACTAATATAGCCCTTTTCTAATGCTCCAGTAGAATGTGTATTTAGTATTTTAAAAATGTGTACGACTGACTTGAGGACCAAATTGAGCATTGATATAGTTGCAGCAATAGGAATGTACTCGTACGCAAAACTATCAAAAGTTTTAGAATACTTTTAGTGGTTTTGCGTTCTCGTACCCAAAAAACTTGCAAAGTAGGGGAAATTGAGAGAGCGAAATGTGACAGAGAGCTGCAAATTTCTTCTGGAACAATTTTTCCCAGCGAAAACTTCCAAGTAAGAAAATCAGCTGATCACAAACATATGTTTGTAAATAAACAAAAGAAAATATGACCTTTTTGAATTATTTATGGCAATTTTTATTAATGCTAGTATACACGAAAAAGAGAGTAAAGTTATTAAGCACAAGGTTTGTTGAGTTTATTTTTAGTTAATTTACTAATAATCTCCAGTTTGTTTACTTTAGTGTGTGCTGGCTATGGTTGCTGTATGTCATTTTTCGTTTGTACCATAATTGGCCTTTAAATATACCAAAATAGATAAAAATGCAGCAAGCTGAAATTTTGTTGGCCGAATTTGTCAGTTTTGGTAGATTGATTATTGAAATTCGAATTTTAAAATTTTAAATGAATATTTGTAGCATCTACATAAATGTACATTTGTAGATATCTATTAATTTTTTTTTTGGATCAAGGATGGGTGTTTGGAGGATATTCTCTTTCTTTGAGAAAAATATTTCTTTCATTCCGATATAAATAATTTGTATTTTAAAAGGGGATTTCGATTCCAAAAGTATGCAATTGTATAAAATGCAAAATCGGGGAAAATGTACCAAGCAGAAAATATTGGCAAATAAACCACCAGTGGCAACTGTGGAAGTGATCAGCTGTTTCGAAGGTTGCAAGTTTTGCATATTTTGCGTTCTCGTACTTCTGTGGATATTTTGTCTCTTTGAGAGTGAATGCTGCTGAATTCTCAGAATTTTTTCTGCTGGACAATTTTGTCCTCTCAATACGAGAACACACCTAATATTATATACAGTCCAAGGCATAAAAGATAACGGTTATACTTTTTGAACCGCAAGAACAAATGTACCAATTGAATTGGTGAATGCAATTAATTTTTGTACTTAGTACCTCTAAATAGTATGCAGTACACAATACTCATATGTGTAATAAGAAAATGTTGAGTAATTTGTTCGGATTTTGAGGATGCTTCGTTTGTTTTTGAGGAATTTGGTCATTTCTTTGTGGCAACACTGACACGACTTATAAATAAATACGTGAGAGTCGATCGGCTCCGTTTGGCTCACGTGTGCACCACTGGGCTAGAGATACTATTCTATGCGAAAGCAATTTTGTTAATTGCATACGATTTGCACCGTTCATTCGATTTTCAAAAATTAGGTGTCAAATAAAAGGGCTTGGCCTCTAGATGAGCAGTAAGTATATATTAGGGGTATTCTCCAAGTATTGTACAATGAACGGATTGCACGAAATGCCAAAAATTCTATTCCAACTTTGGAAGAGTACGAGAGCACCCCATTGCAAAGTGGTAGCATGTATAGGCAGCAAGCAGCGAAATTCTGTATCAAATACAATCACCCGTATGCTGTAATCCGAAAGTTCGTAGTTACGAATTCGTAGCTCCATGCCGAAAATTCGAAAATTGGTATGCTGTAATCCGATCGTAACTATCAAAGGCGTTGCCAACTAAAATAGTGAAATTCGAAGTTCTTAATTAGCTGCTTTGACAGAAACAAATCAAAATAAATATAATCGCAAGTGAACAGTGAAATTAAAAAAAATGTTTAATCGTATTTGAAAAGGCCTTTCCTCAATTAAGTAAACTATAATGGATTCAGTGGCCGGCGCACTTTTGTCTCAGGAGAAACAACGTGCTGCAGCCATCTGTTTAAATTAATTAATATGCAAAGGAGATTGCTACGAGACAGTTCTGATCCATTTATTTATTNGTTTAAAAATGATTTATTTATTTATTTATTTAGTCTAATAAACTTATAAAAGTTCCTTACAGACTAATAACAAAATTCAGCTTAGTTACTAAATAATAATAGATAAGAACTAGAAAATGGAATCCAAGGAGTTTTTAAAAACATCTAATGAAAATGCAAAATCGATTGAAACATTGTTCGAAATCATATTAAGTTCGTTTAAAGCTCGTGGAATAGGGGCATTACGGGAATATTCAGTTTTGCCGCCGTAGAATGGTAAGAAGTTACGCAGGTTTCGCTGAGGAATATTAAAATTAATTTTTTCCAAAAGAACACGACAATCAATAACACCTCTAATTAAATTAAAAGTAAAAGATAAAGATAGTACAGATCTTCTAGCTTCTAAAGACTTCAGACTTATTAAAAGTAAACGTGATCTATATGATGGCAAAGGTTCTGAAAAATTTAGGGTACGTAGTGAAAACTTCAAGAAGACCTTTTGAACACGTTCAATCCTACTAATTAAATAGTTTTGTGAAGGTCTCCAAATAATTACGGCATATTCTAAATTTGACCGAACAAAAGAGGTATACAGTAATTTTAGCGTGTAGGGATCAGAAAATTTTGTGGTATTACGCCTTACGAAACCCAGCATCGCATACGATTTAGCAACAATGTGAGAAATATGGCTGCTGAAAGTAAAATTCGAAGAAAAAATTACTCCAAGATCTTTGATTTCGTTAATTGATTCTAAAACAGAATTAGATATTATATAACTTGTAGGCACAGTTTTGTGTATTTTTGCGTACGTAACTTTGAAACATTTTTTAATATTCAAGGCAAGAATATTTTTAGTGCACCAAACATGTAGGTTGTCTATTTCAGCCTGAAGCTGAACTGAATCAGCCGGACTTTTTATTATAGAAAAAACTTTCAAGTCGCCAGCGTATAGCAAAAAATTAGCAAAAGAAAAGCAATGGCTTATATCATTGATAAATAATATGAAGAGCAAAGGGCCTAATATACTCCCTTGGGGTACCCCAGAAGTGGCTATAAAAGGCTCAGAAGTTACACCTTCTACTGTGACAACACAACGCCTATCACTTAAATACGATTTAATCCATTGCAAAAAAATTTAATGGAACCCCAAGGAGGCTAAATTACGAATTAAATTCACGAATGACAAACCTTGTCGAAAGCCTTCGAAAAATCTGTGTAAATGCAGTCAACTTGAAACCCTTCTGCAAAAGATGCAATACAATACTCACTAAAAACTGCAAGATTAGTAACCGTTGATCGATTAGCAACAAAACCGTGTTGATAAGGCAAAATCAAACTCTTCGTTACAAAATTAAATTTTTTAACTACAATAGTTTCAAAAAGTTTAGATACAGACGATAACTTTGATATTGGCCTATAATTGCAAACATCACTTTTGTTCCCACTTTTAAAAAGAGGGTTGATGGAAGTTATTTTCCAGTCATCTAAGAAAACCCCAGAGGCTAGAGACATATTATAAATTATTTTCAATGGGATAACTAAACCAGGACAGTTTTTAAACAGGACGGCTGAAAAGCCATCAATATCCGTCTTCACAGACAGTTTTAACTTGGAGATACCGTTGGCAACGTCATTGAAAGACAAACTTTGGGATCCAAAACAAAAAGATGAATTAGCCGTAAAGTTAAAGTCTGCTGAGGGCGTGCAAACATCCTGGGTAAAATTCGAACCGAAAAATTCAGCAAAAAGATTGGCGATATCTGCGGGACAGTGAGCATATTTGTCATGAAAAAAAACAGCAGATGGTATACCGGAACTAGATTTTTTCGCTTTAATGAAATGCCAAAAAGACTTCGGGTTGGATTTAATTTTTGATTCAACTTCAAGCAAATAGTTTCTGTAAAGAAATTTTTCTAAACAACTAAATTGCTTTTGAAATTTTTTATATTTAACTAAGAAGTTCTGGTTTCCAGTTGTTTTAAACCTTTTAAAAAACTTATTTCTTAGATTTTTTATTTTTTTTAATCTTAAATTATACCAAGGAAACTTATGTGGACGTTTCTTAATAGCTGGAATGTTATTTACGCAAATCTCAAATAAAAGAGTTTTAAAAATAGAGAAAGAACTATATACATCAGGGCAAACCAAAATTCTTTCCCAATCGATTTCAGTAATTAAGCTATTTATTATGGAAAAATCGAACCCAGAATAATTAAAACCAACTATTTCGGTGGCATGTGAATTCAAAAAGTCATAAAAAGCAAATCTGAGAACCAAAGGCACATGATGTTTATCGCAAAGAGATATAGGAGAGTAACATTCCTCAATTTGCAATTGATGTTATCACTTACAAATACAAGATCAAGAATTCTATTTAATTCATTAAAAAAATTATTGATTTGCATTAAGTTAAGACCTAGAATATTATCAAGGAGATACGACTCATGATATGCTGTAATATTCATTGGGGTAAGGCCAAAGTTTGAAAACGAACCGGACCAAGACACGTTGCATAGGTTAAAATCACCTAATACGCATAAGTGATTATCTCCTAACTTATTCGTGACTAATGAGCTAATATTATTAGCATGCGCGCAGTACAGTTCATTATTACTGTTTGGAGGAATGTAGGAAACCACGAAGTAAAGAGAACCCTTAGAAGAGGGCCCACTAATACAAATACAAAGTTGGTCAATAAGAGAGTCATTATTAGCTAAATCAACATTATATGAACACAACTTCCTCCGAACGGCAATAAGAACTCCACCGCCTCTTATACAGACAGTTTTTATCATATCTCTGTCCTTTCGGTACACATTATAAAACTTAGAGTCGAACAATTCTTCATCCAAAAAATGTCCATTAAGCCATGTCTCAACAATTACGTAAATGTCATAATCCAATTGAGAGCTATGAGTATGAACAGCTTCAACCTTGGTCCGAAGACCAGATACATTCTGAAAATACACTTTTAAGCTAGTACTACATCCAATAATAGCATTAGATACATTTATGTTAGTCTCTGTTGATCTTCTTTTCGAAAAAAACGAAAAGGGCGCAGACTAACGTTAGCAGGCCAAATCTCTGGTGAAAGAAGCTTTTCATAAAGTGGCAGAGATACACCTAACTTAAAATTAATCCTATTAGCTTTAACAGGCGGATTCTGTTTTTTAACTTAAGCATAACATGAAAGTTGTTTTTTGTTTATACCAGCATGCCTAACTACGTAATCAACAATATTTTCTGCTGTTACGGATGGAAGGAAGGAGGACAAGTGAAACCATCTCTTCACATCCGCCACCTCCAAGCAGCGTTGCCATTTTAGCCGTTTTCCGGCTAGATTTAACAGGTTGCGACAGCAAACAGCCGGAAAAAATTCGATTTAGCCGGCAGCCGATTTTTTAGCCGTTTTGCAAAAAAAAAATTAGCCGTTTTTAGCCGATTTTGGTCTTCGCCTTATTTTATTAAAATTCAAATATACAAGTTTTTAATTTTACAAATTTAGTGCTCCAAAATCTATTAGAAATGGCTAGTCTTATCTCTGAGAAAATTTTCATGTCGGACTGTGTTATATAAAATTGAAAAACAATCAGATAGTGAGCCGATTTCAATGTTTTTTGTTTTAAGCGAGTGACCCAAATACACATAAACTGGGACGCGTCATTTTAGCAGATTAAAAAGTTACAAGTTTTGATGAAATTTTGCAGAATTTTCATAATTTTTACACCAAGTGTATTGTTTGTTAAGTAATGAGCTACATATTCATAAAAAATAATAAATATTAAATAAACTAAAGAAAAATAGGCAAAACTTGCTTCAATTTTGCGTCCCAGTTTATATTTGGGAGAACGTAGCGGGAATTTTCTTCATAAAATTTTTGTTATGAATGTCTTAAATTTAAGTGTGAAGTTTTATTCGCTACACTTAGAAAATAAAAGGGCACGAATTTCGATGTAGAGCAAAACTCTCTGGGAAGACAATACATGGTGCAAACATACTTTTTAAATTTTATAAAATAAAACTGCAGTAGTTTTCATCTTATGTGGATAATTCTTGTGACAAATACATAGTTTCGTGATTATATTTTTGTATATATATTTTTAGCAGCACCACATCTTTATCAGAAAATTCCGAGAATCCAAAAATTGGTACTGTTACAAGTTGCAGGCATCATTTTAACTCGACCTCTTTCCTGTCTCACGGATAATGGTACATCTTTCAGAGGTTTAAAGATATTTTGCGTCAGCAATTTGTTATCAACCTACGTACCCTACCTCGGAAAAGCAAAAAACTTTATATTCGAACGTTTGCTCAGGTGTACCGAATTCTGGCAGTTTGGAAACGCGCAACACTTTTAATATTTTCATGCAGCTTCAAATTTTTTTCTACTTTTTTAAGAAACCAAAATTTTTCTGCTAGTGAATCTGGTGGCATGATTTTAGTTAAATGTCATAAACTTGTTAAAAGTGAAGTGGTCGGCAACAACAACGAATGTCAATAAATTAAACGACCTTCTGCTTTCACAGCTTTACGTGTTCATTTCTCAAAATATTGCCCTCCGACTAATCAAAAGTGTCATACTCTCAGCTAATATAGCAATTTTGCGGGACAAAAAGCAACCTACTGAAAATGATCCAATATTTATAGGAAGGCAAAATTGTTTAATAGAAAAGAAAGCGCCATAAGTTTGTAATTTATCTCTGTTTTTATATTTAAGTAATACAAACATGACTTCTGATGTAAAGCTTAGCTACGTATAACGACAGTTTCCTTTGTTAAAGAAAAATAAAGTGGTGTACAGCTTAGCTACGTATGAATAATCTTTATTAACCAAAAAAAAATTCAATGGATTTACTACTCTTTCTAATTGTAGTTTATGTATTTAAAAAAAAATTTAATTCTGGTTGAAACATTTTAGCCGTTTTTAGCCGTTATTTTTGTCCAATCTAGCCGGTCGCCCTGAAAAGTTCTGGCAACACTACCTCCAAGTCAGTGTTAGAGCTCATTCCAGTGACAATCATCTGTTTGCGTTGTTTATTTTTTCCCCTACCCTCTTTCCAATCCGAATGCGCAGTGAATTCGTTTGTTTCAGTAGCTGGGTGAGCAGAAGCTGAGAACGAAGAAGACGATGAGGAATATGTAAACGCAGTAGCAGCACTAGACGAAGGCACAGAATTAGTAGCCATATCACCAACAACAGATTGCGCATAAGTCAAAGTAGTGAGAGCAGTCGTAGTCTCAGAGTTTACTGTGGAAGCAGGTAACTCAGCTCTATTAGCATTAGATGCAGCAACAATAGGCACGATATTCGGCTTGGTGACAGAAATTGTTTGCGCTAACGATGACTTAGAGCCAACAACAGTAGATGTAGATGAATTATTAGCAGCATTGTCGGCAAGAAAAGACGAAGCAACTGAAGTATTGATAGCAGGTATCAGCGAACTAGTCTGAGCAGCAATAGGAGCAGGCGAAGCAATAACAACTTCTCCACTGATTAATTTCACTACTAAGCCTTTAAGGTCTTTAGTTAAATAAGCAATCGTCGAAGCCAAATTCGATGTACAAGTTAGACAATTGTTGCAATTAAAAACAATGTTTTCATTATTAGCAAGTAAATCAGAAAGATCTTTATTGTCGATTTTAGCACAGATTTTATGAAATTTGCTTTTGCACACTTGGCATGAGATTTCATAGCCAATACGAACGGATTTAAAGCACTTAGAGCACGTAAGAGTTTCCATAGCGGCAGCAAAATAAAAACACGTCTTATCACTCCGACGACTTGATGCAATGATAAATGTATGCTCCCTCTTTTTAAGGGCCTCCATTCAACTAGATATTGTGCCGCTTTAATTCTTGCAACGCTTTCACAAAATTCCACCACATCCTCTTTAGCTACTTTTACAAAGCCTCGGGAAATGTCCGGCCTTTCGCTCATGCATTCCAACAGTTTTTCGTATTGCGAGCGATTTGTTGTGATCTTCGACTTGCTAATTTTGTAAACATTTAATAATAAAATTTTTTTGTTTCTTTTCACACTTCAACTTATATACATATTTTTGCGTTTACACACTTTATTTTATTGATATTTTAATACAATTTGTTTCGCTCCGACACGAGTTGCTATTCGTACAAAATTTCCGACAAATACATAAAAATTACAGCTACGTCGGGTTCAGGCATACCAACATTACGAATTTCGAAGATGGCCTACGAATTTCGAACCTACGATACGACAACACGGATTTCAGCATACCAATTTTACGATTCGTAGCAAAATTGAATCTACGACGGATTACAGCATAGGGCTGAATAACAAGAGACAGCAAAAAAGATGAAGTGAGCGAGATGAGAGGAAGAGAGAAATATGTAGCATTTCCAGCAACAAAACAACCAGCACAGGGTCGCATTTATTTTGCTATGCTTTTTTGCAAAATATATACATGGGTTTCGACGTTGCATATTTTGCAGCGATGGGAAATGTTGTTTCCCATGTATTTTGTTGTTGTGTGTTCGCAAGTTATGCAATCCGTGCTACGTGCAACGGCTTTGCAAGATTTCGAGAATACTCCTATTGTTTTAATAGGGTTGCCATCTGCGTTTAAAATTATGATATTTACACCGTTCTCCAGATTTTCAAAACTGAGGTGTCAAATGAAAGGGCTTGGTCTCTGCATGTGCAGTAAGGATACATGTTTTTAATAGAGTTGCCACCTGCGTTTGCAATTATGATATTTACACCGTTCTCCCGATTTTCAAAAATGAGGTGTCAAATAAAAGGGGTTTCCCTCTAGATGTGCAGTAAGGATATATTTTTTTGAGAGGATTGCCACCTGCGTTTAAAATTCTGATATTTACACCGTTCTCCCGATTTTCAAAAATGAGGTGTCAAATAAAAGGGGTTTCCCTCTAGATGTGCAGTAAGGATATATTTTTTTGAGAGGATTGCCACCTGCGTTTAAAATTCTGATATTTACACCGTTCTCCCGATTTTCAAAAATGAGGTGTCAAATAAAAGGGGTTTCCCTCTAGATGTGCAGTAAGGATATATTTTTTTGAGAGGATTGCCACCTGCGTTTAAAATTCTGATATTTACACCGTTCTCCCGATTTTCAAAAATGAGGTGTCAAATAAAAGGGGTTTCCCTCTAGATGTGCAGTAAGGATATATTTTTTTGAGAGGATTGCCACCTGCGTTTAAAATTCTGATATTTACACCGTTCTCCCGATTTTCAAAAATGAGGTGTCAAATAAAAGGGGTTTCCCTCTAGATGTGCAGTAAGGATATATTTTTTTGAGAGGATTGCCACCTGCGTTTAAAATTCTGATATTTACACCGTTCTCCCGATTTTCAAAAATGAGGTGTCAAATAAAAGGGGTTTCCCTCTAGATGTGCAGTAAGGATATATTTTTTTGAGAGGATTGCCACCTGCGTTTAAAATTCTGATATTTACACCGTTCTCCCGATTTTCGAAAATTAGGTGTCAAATGAAATGGCTTCGCCTCTTTATGTGCAGTAAGGATATATTTTTTTTAGTATTTACACCGTTCTCCCGATTTTCAAAAATGAGGTGTCAAATGAAAGGGCCTAGCCTCAAGATGTGCGGTAAGGATTTATTTTTTGAATTGGGTTGCCACCTTTTTACAAATTATAAAATCTGCACGGTTCGTTGGATAAAAAAAAATATTAGGCGTCAAATGAAAGGGCTGGGCCTGGAGACGTACAATAAGGATTTATTTTTTGAACAGAGTTGCCGCCTGTCTACAAAATTATAATATTTACATCTTTCGCATGATTTTCAAAAATGAGGTTTAAAATGGAAGTGCCTGGCGTTTAGAAGTGCACCAAGATTTTTATTATTGAAAAGGGTTGCCTTCTATCAAAAAGTTACAATGATTACATCATTTGCCCGGTTTTAGAAAACGTGGGGTCAAATGAAGAGGCTTTGCCTACAGGTGTGCAAAAGGGTTTATATTTTTTGTAAATGCTGTTTTCGCCAACTAGTTAGGGCATTGCTATGCAGATGGTTGTTCTTACCAAAGCGTGTTAAAATTGCTTTTGCTTATGCATGCATGTGTATGTATGTATGTACTTTGGTTGCAGATGGCTGTTTTTACCAAAGCATCTTAAAATTACGTTTGCTTCTACATGCATATGTATGTATGTATATACTTTGGTGCGTTTATTCATATCTACTTACATATGTACATTCTACAACTATGCATGCATGAGAACAAAATTTTGTCGATGGTGTTATTATTTTCTTCCATATAGGCTGTTGTTCACAAACGAAATTTTGCTACCCAACATATGCGAAAGCTGTTTGCTTAAAAATATTTCTACGTACTTGCAATTATTGTGAGGGCTATTGAGGTAGAACATCTAGAGGTCAAGCCCTTTCATTTGACACCCCATTTTTGAAAATCGGGAGAATGGCGTAAATATCATAATTTTAAACGCACGTGGCAACCCTATTAAAAACTATATCCTTACGGCACATCCAGAGGCCAAGCCCTTTCATTTGACACCTCACTTTTGAAAATCGGGAGAACAGTGTAAATATCATTATTTTAAACGCAGGTGGCAACCATATTAAAACATATGTGACCTGGTCTACGGAAAGGGGGCTTAGGTGTCAAAAAATCAATTTTCACTTTTTGGTTGATTCGGATGGAAGATGAGATGCTTTTTCACGTGGTGAAAAGCAGAAAATCCTAACTTGCTTAGAAGTGTACTAAAAATGTAGAGAAAGAAGAGTAAAAACGAGTAAACGAAACGAGTTGCTTACTTTTAAAAGCTTTTTCACAGAAAACTAGTTTTCGCACGTAAGCTCCCTTTTCGTAGACCAGGTCACATATATACTTACTGCAAACGGTGCAAATCTTATGCAATTAACAAAATTGCCTTCGTATAGAATAGTATCTCTAGCCTAGGGCTGCCATAATCCTGAACCCATCGACCAGGACACACTGAAAATAAAATTTCGTAAAAATGCTACGAAAAACTTTCATAGGCTTGGTTTTGTACTTACAACGTACGAAACTTTCGTTCATAATACGAACACATTTTGCACAAAAAAACAAGATTTTACGAGCGATTCGTAAATATAACGAAAGGAGTTTCGTAAGGCTTTTTTTCAGTACAATTTAGAAAACTTTCGTTTATTTTACAAAACACTTGCGTAAATTACCGAACAAATCTCAGTACCAATAATTTTGTATTTTGTACGAAAGCCTTCGTAATATTTACCATTCTAAAAGACTTACCCAATAAGGACTGAAAAAAGTGCTTCCCTGCATGCTTCCTAGGGGTTTCCTATTTACAATTTACAGGAATGCACTTAAGTACATGTTTATATTATTTAGCATTACACTTCTTCAAAAGGTCTTCAGAAGTACGTCCTACAAAAGCCCTTCTGGAAGCTCTCCTTTGAGTAGCAAAAGCAGAAGCCCTTCAATTTGTGTCACTCCGTACAAAAATGGAAGGGCAAAGAAATGTCTTTTTGCTTTTTGGAAGAGATTTTAACTCCTGAAATTATCTACTGCGTAGTATGTTCGAACCCTCAGCCGTATACCTGTTCAGCAACTTGCACTTTTTTGCCGAAGCTTTCTGTTGCGAAAACTTACTTTTCGTACCGAACTTTCCGAACCCTGTTGATTTTACAACTTTTAATTATCATTGTAAATATGCTCGTATGTACATATATTGCGTTTTTTCAGTACCTTTCCACGGTTGTTTTAAATTGACATTTTTAAGTACGGAGTTTGATTTGCTTGATCGCGTTATTTACGTTTCAGTTTTTGTTAGAGTCCGACCGATTAATCGGCATCGGCATCGGCTAGTATCGGCACAAAATTGGGCATCGGCATCGGCATCGGCCTTTTTTCGTCGATTCTTTGGAATTTCTTTTCAAATGTTCAGGTGATTTTACAACTTTTAATTATCATTGTAAATATGCTCGTATGTACATATATTGCGTTTTTTCAGTACCTTTCCACGGTTGTTTTAAATTGACATTTTTAAGTACGGAGTTTGATTTGCTTGATCGCGTTATTTACGTTTCAGTTTTTGTTAGAGTCCGACCGATTAATCGGCATCGGCATCGGCTAGTATCGGCACAAAATTGGG
>NW_016157199.1:390761-391043 GCF_001687245.7 Rhagoletis zephyria
ATACCCTTGTGCACAAGTGCGCTCGGGTATAAAAAGACAAAATCGGTAAAAATATAGCAATTCTTTTATTTTGTAGACCACTATATGTATGTACATACATACCTAGCATATAAGTTCTTATGCATTGAGTGCAAAAGAGTGTATTTTAGTACAAAACGAGATGAAATTTTATGTTCCTAAATATATTTTGCTTAGCACCATATAAAAAAGTGTTTTATGTAATGTACATAAATGTGATATATGTACATATATTTTTACACATACATATGTATGTATGTACAT
>NW_016157199.1:391293-404768 GCF_001687245.7 Rhagoletis zephyria
GACGGACGGACAGACAGTCACCGCTTAATCGATTTCTCTTTTCATTCTGATCATTTATGTATACATTTGTCTATATCTATCTCGATTCGTTTTGCCTGTTACAAACAACCGTTATGTGAACAAAGTTATAATACCCTTGTGCACAAGTGCGCTCGGGTATAAAAAGTGTTTTATCTAATGTACATAAATGTGATATATGTACATATATTTTTACACATACATATGTATGTATGTACATATATGTGTATGTAATGTTGCATAACAAGCCAATTAATTCAATTATTTCTTTTCTTTTGTTTTTTTAACTCTGTGAAATGAACTGATTTTATGAATTAATACATTTATTTGTAATTTTTTATGGAATCGGCATTGGCATCGGCATCGGCCGATTCTTTCCCCATAAGCCGATTAATCGGCATCGGCATCGGTACCTGAAAAAAAATTGGAATCGGTCGGACTCTAGCTTTTGTATTTCAAAATTTGTATCAATGAGTAAAGATGGCTGCAAATATTAATGAAAAACAAAGTGAAATATGGCAATTTTTAAGCGAATAAATGAAGCTTTTCCCTCTTTTCCCTACACCCATTTTTCCACTGAAATCCCTACGGATAGGGAATTATATCTACATGTACCAACACTGATTTGTCATTATTTATAAGATCTAACTATTAACATTTCTGTGTTATTAAAAGAACTAGCGATCGCAATAGCCATAAAAAATCACTGTCATTTAAAAATCGCAATCACTCTTTTCACTGATAATAGCCCTGTTCGCGTACGCACTATTCAGTAAATCCAGTACTAATTTTACTGGGTTTTTACTGGATGTCGTTTTCGTACGCAAAAACTTGCAAGAAACTAGCAAAAGAGGGGAAATTGAGAGAGCAAAAATGACAGCTGAACTTGCAAGTTTTACTGGATTTTTATTGGATAAATTTTTACTAGCAACTATTTGCTAGTAAGAAAAACAGCTGATGGCATGATGCTTAATGTAATTCACATTAACAAAATAATTGTTTGTGGTGCTTTTAGAGTTGCAATTGACAAAACAAACCCATTTAAATATATTATAAGATGGAAAATACTAGTTTTCTAAGAAAATTGCATCGGAAAATAACAAATAAATCAGCTGTTCATAAAACTAGCAACTTCTTGCTGGTTTTGCGTTTTCGTACTTTCTTGCATATTTCACTCATTGGGAGTAAATATTGACTTACTCTCCAAAATTTGGTTACTGGCAAGTTACTGGATATTTTTTGCTGGAGAATACGAAAACACAGCTACTGAAACATCGCTATTTTGCCAATTGGGTATGTTATATTGATAACTTAAAGTAGGGATGCACAGCAGAGGTGCACGCAGTCGACGTCGCGGGCAAACTGCGAGCACGCGAGTGTGCTGGGCGAGGTGAAGTGAGCTGTACGGAGATGGCAACGTATACATATTAACCACTACACACTTATTTTCAAGTAAAAATGCGTGTATGTATGTGTACTTTTGCGACAACTGAGCCAGTGTGGCATCAGGCCACCAGAAAAAGCCAATTTTTCCAAAACAAAAGCGCCAAGTTTTTGTTATCATGTTTAATAATTTTTTTGATTCAGTAAAAAATGTATATATATATCCATTTCCTCACGTTTTTATTAATAAATTAATTTCAATACATTTATAACAACGCAAAACATGTCTAATTTACCTATTCCTCACATTTTATTCAGTAAATGAATTCCATCTTATGTAGAATATTAGTGTATAGTGTATATACACTATGTACATATGTACCTATGTACATATGTACATATGTACCTATGCATTCGGTGTGCTTAAATTAAAAAAGCATCACTAAATAACGCACCAAGCATTGAATTCCAATTATTTTGGCTTTTTGGTTTCCCAAAAGCACTAAATTTAGTGCAAAATGCACGACCTTGGCAACAGTGAGCTGAGCACATCAATGCTCAAACAGTGATGCCAGACCAAGTATTGAGTAAATGCGCTATGTATATTTTTCTTTTAAAGCAAAAGTTGTAATTGGCGAGGAGATTGGTTTTTGGTTCTTACATAGAACACTGATAAGATTCACAAACTTATCTTAGGACTTAATTAAAATAATCAACATTATTTGTAGACGAATATATCGCACGTTTAATAATATACAGATGTAACTCAAAATTTACGTTTTTGGGGATTACATCATACAATTAATAAGCTTGATAAGTAAAACATGTTCAGCCTAACAGATGGCTAAACTTTCCAAAAACGGCGAAGATATGGGTCTGTTCAACGGCATTTTTGTACACCAACTGTATGAATTGATCAAACTTTGATCGCGTCTTCCCACAAAATTTCAATTTTGAAATACTTCTGTATATTATTAAACGTGCGATATTTGTGTTCGTATGAAATAGTAGCTTATGTCGGGAGGCTGGCTTTAGTAAAATGTACCATTTCCTATATTCTTTAAACCACAAGGATTTTTTTTAAGAGAATATTGACTTGGATTGACTTGCTAGCATCGCCATTAACATTACCGTCTTTTACGTTTATTTTCCAAGAGTTCTTCAACGACTCGGCGCCAGTGAGTCTTTCGCAATCGTATGCTGCGAATGGTTCATTATACTAAAGCCAGTCTTCCGACATAAGCTACTATTCTATACGAACACAGATATGTATACTTCCTAATAGGCTTGTAAAATGCCCAATACCCAAATCCCTCGCATGAGTTATTATCGGTAAAAAATTGGGTACGCTCAAATCTGGCATCGCTGCAGCAAGTACAGCGCCAGTGAAACAGTGTTGATATTTTAAGTACAATTGTACTTTTTTTATTACTATTAATATTAAAAAGTACAAAAGTACAATTTGCCGATTTTAAGTACAGTTTCAACATAAAAAATACTTTTTGTACCAAACGCTCAAATCTCTTCTAGCACTTTGATTCTTAATCCGTTTACATTTAAGTAAATGGATATACCTATATTTCATATTTGCTACAAAACGAAATTATGAATTGTAATTTTGAATGTAAACGTGATTGTGAACAGTAATATTAGTGATGTGCGTTATGGGGGATTGCGATTTCTTATCACCGGCGGCTGAAATATCCCTCATCGCTATTTATTTTGAAAAAATCTTTGGAAATGCAATTTACGTAATGGCGGTCCTGCAGAAATAGAAGTAATTGAGCAATTCGGGGGTTGAAAGTAAAAAAATGTATGTAAATTCCATGCGTTGAAATTATAAATTTCCCTTGAGGATTTCCATTTTATCGATAGTGATCTCATTTTATGTTCATTAATATGAACTGACCTATATAGTGTATTAATGTTTTATCATCATTGTCTTCATCTTTGACAAAATTACACGGTCACCCGGTATTTATTTTATTTTTTTAAATAATTTTAATTTTTTTTTGTAAAATTGTAGCTCATTGTCAAACAAAAACCTTGCAAATAAATCGAAACTTGAAAGAATGAAAAAAATCAACAAAGTTTCATCAAATTTTCACAGTTTTTGTTCAGAATTTGTAGACATGATTTGGGTTAAAATTTTTGTAGCTCATTCATTCTAGTATAATAAGGTGCAGGTTTGAAGTGTCTAAAAAATTTTTTTAATTTTTCTGTTTGCGGTGTTGCGCACTAGGAAATCTAATTAAAAAGCTCGAAATTTTTACGAAAGTGTGTTGATTTTTTTAATGTGATAAAAGATTGAACCTTGGATTTGTACGGCTTTTTTTTAAGTATAAACAGTATTTTTATAAAAAAAATACATAATATTAAGATAAATGGTCAAATCTTGTCAATATGTGAGTGTCGTAAAGTTTTTATAAGCACTTGAAATGCTATTAAAATGTCAAAACTTATTACCGAATCCAAAAAGATGTCTCTTTTAGCCATTAATAATAACTTTGTTGATGAGGTTGTGCTAGCGCTTTTACGAAAATGCTTGTGGACGGCAATAAAATCAATAAAAGCGCGATCACATCCTCACCGCATGAGTGTTCGACACCAGCTGACGGTATGCAGCTTTATAGTCGATTCAGTTTTAGTATTATAAAGTGAAAGTGCAGCTAAGAATTTATGTTGATTTTTAATATTTTTTTGCATTTTCTTTATACAAATTGGAAAAATCTACGCGAATTGAATGTACTGTACTTTAAACATCTCGGACTCGCCCACCACTAAAAATGATTATTTAAATCTAAAGTATATATTAAATGAAATTTAATATTTGCTTTAGAGATGAAATTTCGACAAATTTGTTTAAACAAAAATATTAAGCGCATAAGCAGAATGTGGAAGCGAGATTCTTCTGCTTGCGTTTCTATGTTTATATCATTTATCAGTTTAAGCACATACGATTATATGTAAAAAAAATATTTTTAATTGCGGATCCGAAAGAAATATTTATTAGTTGCATTGAGTTACGCAAAAATAGTGTTGAAAATCAATCGATTGTGCTGAAGGTGCCGGCTGCTTCCGAAGGGGCCGAAAATGGCACAATGCACACTCATTTTCCATCACTGTCACACACACAATCTCACTATTCTGTTGACTTCGTTTTCCCCTTCCGATAACTTTTTGCTTCCGCGCTTGCCCAGCACCGCTGTGCAAAGCTTTCCACGCGCAGTCGCCCGCGACACATATGTGCTGATTTGGGCATCCCTAACTTAAAGTAACCAAAGTAGACGAACAGGTTAATTTTTAACCATTTGTCGCTATTTGGAGTGGTTTTTTTTCAATTTGAATCACAATATCTCCACAACAAGAGTTTTTCCAGATATAAGCCATATACTAAATAAAAGCTAAGGTTTTGGGCTTACTTGAAGAAACTTGGAATAAAATCGACTGACCAGTTTTTGAGAAAATGCCCGAAATATATATTTTCAGCAGCCCATATGAAAATAACACGCACCGCATACATTGAATGCAATGAACGGAATTTACCATTTTATTGGTAGATCCACCAACTAAAAATGTACCAATATTTTACGGAAAGAAAGCAAAGAAGAGATTTATGGCCTTAATCATAAAAATAAAGTAAGTTTAAAGAGCTTTATAAAATGAGCTTTTGGTAGTGAGTTTGCTTTTCAAAATGTATTGGAGAAAAACAGTCATTATTTAATTTCATTCGATTCGAGTTTTATTCGATCAAGGATGCCGTGATTCGGGCCGAGTTTTATACATATGTATATAGGTTTTATTTTTACATATTTTATTGTGGTGAAAAATAGAGATTGCAGGAATTAATCATTTGATTAAACTAATCGATTATTTTTGTCCAATTTACGATTAAATTTTATCGTAGTTTTTTGTTTCATTAATCGATTATTAATCGTAATTGTAAAATAATCGTAAAATATTTTCAAGAAATATGAATTCCGTTTTTGCTGCATCAACTTTCAAAATTATTAATTTCAAAGATCCGTTAGCATTGGCCTCAGTAATGAAGTTCTTGCGAACTTAAATAATGTGCGCAGATAATGGCCGTGCACTGGTTGGATGTCAATCGGTACTTGTCTCTAAATGCCTTAAGATATACTGTGTTCGTATGGAATAGTAGCTTATGTCGGGAAGCCGACTTTAGTATAATGCGGCATTCTCTTTATTCTTTAAACCGACAAGGAGTTTTTTGATGAGACTTAATAAGAATATTGACTTGCTAGTATCGAAACTATTTCTTGCACGTTTATTTGTCAAAAGTTCTTCAACGGCTCGGCGTCAGCGAGTCATTCGCAATCGTATGTATGCTGCGAATGCCGCATTATACTTAAGCCAGCCTTTCGACATAAACTACTATTCCACACGCACACAGATATGTATGTATAACGAAAAAATATATCAAGATTTGACGGGTGAGTCATAGAAATATTTTTCTTCACTCGTTCCTCGTTATCCACTGCTTTATATGAATGAACAAAAATGAATGTTTGTTGCCCCTTATCGAGAAACTTGGGTACGGTTTAGTTATTTTTACAATGGTTTTGGGTTTTTGTGTAACGTATGACTCGAATCCAATAATTTTAAACATACACGTGTAGTCGAAGTTATTTACACAAGAAATGTTGTATATCTTTTACAATAGAAGAACGGCTTCCACTCGTCTTCGCCGGCAACACAGAAAGGTGAATTCTACTTAGTAAGGGTTATACTCTCTAAGCACGGCGAAGGCAGAAGCAAGCGCAACAGGTGGTGGACTTAACAAAATGCATATTTTCAATGGTTTGGAAGAAGCTGTTATTGCTTTAATTGGATTGAGAACCAGTTCTTCAGGCATAGGAGGAGTTAGGGCTTGTGGTTCACCAATTCAACGAGAAACTGACATAGATGCGTCCATGGTTACTATTCCGGACAGCTCCGCATGCCTTTGTAAATTCATTTCCATAGCACGCTCCTACCCCGCTGCTATAATTTTCTTCAAAATATGTAAAATCAAACAATTTTACTATAAATAAGCACTTGATGAGTGGTTTTTTTAATTCCTTTCCACTTTGTCTTCCTTCATACAGCTGACTTCGAAAAACAACTGATAGCTGGCAATGCTTCACGTTTCCGCAAGGTTGCAGCATGCCGATTTTCGATACAAAAATTTGTAATTAACTGCCGATTCTGAGTTAACTACGCACTGTGAATTTGGCCCTTAGTGAATACTCCTATAATATCTCATGCGGTAACTACGCAAGTTTTACGACGAAATTTTAGCTAACAAATTGCTTTTTTTTGAGTTGGGACTGTCTTTTAGTAAATATATTTAAATATATTTTCGAAAATAAATTCATACCCACGTTTCCAGTAGTAAAACAATTGTTTTCACATTAAAAATAAAGGACGTTTATTATATGTATGTATTCAAACATATGAAGCATCGACGTAGGTTATTTTTCAATATGTATAATATATAATAACCTTAAAACGAAAAATTCTTATTTAGCATATTTAAAGAATATCAAATATAAAATTTATACAATAATGAAGGCATTGTTTATGTTAATTAGTAATCACCGATTTGTGTTTTAGTTGTCTTTTTTGGCATAGGTACAAATGTATTAAATTTTAAATGCAAATACGAGTAATTCGCATAAAACATATCTTTAGAGCATATGAACGTTTTACAAATTTATATTTCTTTATGTTTGCACTAATGCTGTTTTTATTTTGTATACGTTTGCTGATTACAAAATGTATGATTTTAAATCCAAATTTGTTTATTATATAAATTTAAAATTTTATATACTCACTTTTATTTTGTATCTTCCCCATATACTATGTATGTATAATTTTAATAGCTTTACTGGGGGTTTAGCCCTTACAAAAATCAGTATATCGGGGACTTTTATTTAATGTATCCTATCTGAGATTTTCAAAAAACTTCTTTCCGATGTTAGAACCTATGTGGGACTTAGTTAATTTTGCAATAACAAATTCTTCTAACAAACGAAATACAAGGTTAGCTTTAATATCATCGATGACAGTTAAGCCTGAAAATTGCAGATAGGTTTTATTGAATATAAGCCCTCGATATATGAGCCGTTCAGAGCACACATCGACAAACTCCACTTTTTAAAAAATGTTACATTTAAGTGTCAAAGCACTTGGTATAGTCATAACTTATTACGTTTATAATAACTTTATCTAACATACAATAGAACATAATATTTATAACAACATTTTTTATTTGATTTTATGATGTAATTGGATTTTTAAAAAAGTAAGTAATGTACATTATTTGATCGCATCTCCCAACTTATTATTGATGGAGTTACTGAATTTGTGCACTGAACGGCTCATATAACTACATATTTGTTTTCCTGTTATTAGCTTAAATCAAATTTGTTGCATTCCAATTCTAGTTAGACACATATCTACCAAGTATACATATAGCGAATATTTATGTTTTATTTTTCCATGAAATTACAATTTAGTAAAAGGTACATCGACAGGTTTTATTTTGTATGTATTTATTTACATACATATGTATGTACATAACGTCGCCTGGATAAATCATTGTCGTATGTCACTTTCGGGAGGTTTTGGGAAATCGCGATTGAAGTTTGGAATGCAATTTCTCAAAAACACGAAGATAGATTTTCTCCAAAACCTCGGAGAATGTTCACGAAACTCTCAAATTATTTTCAGCCTTATCAAGAAATTCATTTTCCCCGAGCCGGTTCACTTTTCACTTTTGGTTTCAATCAGCCTTATCATGAGTTTAATTTTCCCCGAACCGGTTCACTTTTCACTCTTGGTTTCCATGGTTTTACTATGGGTGGCGAAATTCAGGATAAGGCAGAAATGTATTTGCTATGGGCGGAATAAAAATTTTCGGGTGAATTTTTTTCAGGCGAAACTCAGGATAATGCAGTTTATTTATATCGATTATTGTTAATTTTTTCTGAGTTTATGAGAGATTTTCAATAGTAAAATTTTGTAATATGCTACATTTGCCAGCAAATTTGGAGGCAATTTATATGACATACGACAAAATGTGATACAAATTTGTACTATGTATGTAGATTAACGATATTCTTTACTCGATATCTCGGAAACCACAGAAGATATCAAAAAATGGATGGCGCGATTCGAAAGATCTTAATTAGTTTAGTATGACTTCATTACTAACTAATTTTGTACTAAATCCCCGACAAAATTTTAGTTAATATCTCGGAAACTAAAGGAGATATCCAAAAACACCAATCCAAAGATCTTATATAGAAAACATAGTAGCTGCATCTATAACTAAAGATCGTCAAAATGGCGCTTACGACAATCTGTTATCCAGGCGACGATAAGAATTCCTAACATTGCACATGTTTTGCTGATTTTCTACAGACTTCAAACGAGTTGAAATTTTTTTGTTAAGTTTCCTTTTAGAATGAGGTTTGCCATTATTATTCGTCCTCTTCCAATTAACTTACATACCATACACAAAGTATTGTTTACGATTTCTATTCACAATGTACTACATATCGTCACCTTAATTCACAAAGTCCCTAACCAGCAAATTTTTTATTTTACAGGAGAAGCAAAAAACATTACAAAAATCAAATCATTCATACGGATAGGGCATTTTAAAAAGTGGCATAACTCTGTTGTTTTTGGTACTAACACTTTCAAATGTTTAGTGAAGGTGTATTTTAATACATCCTTCTAAAATCCGTGAAAAACGCAGATTCAAAAAAGTGTTGGTTAGGGCCTTTGTGGATTAAGTTCATGATATATTTTTATGAATTTATTTTGAACCTAAACATTTAAAATTTCTTAGTTGTGTACTTAAATAAGCGCACTTGTACATACCTAACGGGACTGAAAGCGAGCTTCTCCACAAAGGAGCAAGTGGGAGCAGTACAAAAGCAAAGTAAGAAATAAACTTTTAAATTTCATTTCACAAATATCATTTTTAGAAGTTACATAAAATATTTTGTACAAACATGTATGTATGTATGTATTTTCATATGTATAGGTACTAGGGCATCTAGTACTGGGATTCGGGATCCCGAATCCCGGGAGTCCCGAGCCTTTTTTTGAGTCCCGAAATCCCGGTATCAAACCCTGGAAATAATTTAATTTACGACCAAATTAAAATAAAACGACATTCAGGTATTAATGGCATAAAAGAACTATAAAATGCACCCCTAAAAATAATCAAATAATTTATTACAATTCTAACACTACTATTATTTTATGTTATAATATATATAACATATATATGGGGCATTCTTTTTCATATCGGACACCAAATTTGGTGTCGCAATTTCGATTGGCTTCACATTTTTCCTTTTTTCTTCGGATGTATGATCTGTCAAATTTTGGTTTTTTTCTGATTCTGACTAAATAATCATGTACTTCTTAAAATTGTTATATCTCGGGTTATGTTCATCATAGAGACTTCATTGTCGACTCACAAAATAGTTCTTGGAAAGCTCCATCTTTTGGAACATGTTTATCATAGAGAATCAAACAAGGATTACGATGGTGTCATTTCAAATTCCAAATTTAATGGTCTTTACTATGCAAATCAACTTATAAAAATTCAACTGTTAATAGCTAAGTTAACTTTAGGACAATCATAACCATCATTTAGAAAGCCCGTTTCTTTATCTTTAAAACGACCTTAAGATGAAGTACTCTACGATGAGTAGAGCCCGATATATAACGATTTAAAGAAAAGCAGGAATGGTCAGAACCACGAAGAAAAAAAAGAAAAAAATCCTCGAGTACGTGTTAGCTTATTTCATGTGTAGAACCCATACAAAATTTGAAGCGAATCGAAGACATGACATATGTTGTGGCATACTAACATTACTACACATATGTATGTGTATATGTACAAATACTATATGGAAGTGTAAAGATGATCTCTTATTTTTAACTTTTCTAAAAATGGCTGCGACTGAAATATGAATGAATTTCAATACCATAGTTTTTAGTTTATTCAGTTTGTAATTAGCTTTTTAAACTGATATAAAATAAAGACATTTATATATCTTTGCTTAAAAACACAAATTTAATTTTATTTCTAGTATTCGCACTAAAGCGAGACTACAAAACTAGTTTGTTATCATATTTTAATTAATGGTAATAATTGTCCCGAAATACCAGGATTCAAAAAATGGTCCGAGATTAGATGCCTTAATAGGTACCACATAGAAAATAAAAAAAAAAACTTGTTTTTAAGAACACTTAATAAAACCATCAAATGGTTTACAAAAACGTCATTATCTTATTAAAAGAAAAATAAAATATGAAAAAAGAAAATCTACATGCACCGCTTTTTATATACTTTAAAGCAGTGGTTCTCAACCTTTTCCAGCTGGCGACCCACCTTTCCTTATCGTAATACCACCACGATCCATCGGTCCATGGTAGAGTAAAGAACCTAAATTTGTATGGCATCCCTTCCCTATGTACATATTAGGGATGTTGCGAATGTGGAATTTTAGACGCGGATGCGAATGCGGATGCGGATGCGAATTTCATGTATTTTTAAGAAATAATTTAGATGGGTAGATTAGGTGATTTAGGTAAATAAAATATAGAAAGGTTGGCAATTTTTAATAATCTGCCCTGAGTTTTGCCCGAAAAAAATTCAACCCGAAAATTTGTATTTCGCCCATAGTAAATATGTACATGAAAACCAAAAGTGAAAAGTGAACCGGTTCGGGGAAAATTAAACTCATGATAAGCCTGAATGTTGTTTTTATCACTTGAATTTAAAACTTGGAACATTGTACTTAATAAAAACTTGTTGAAGGGTCGTAAATCAAACCTGCGCCTCTATATAACTACTCGCTGGAGGGGACAAACTTGAAAAACTTGAAACTTGGCAAAATTGTAAATTCTTTTCGATTGACACTGCAACAGTTGAGAGGACTTTCAGTTATATTTATTTATTTTTATTGCGGTGCAAGATTGCGCCGATTGCAGCAGAATTCGTGAGAGTAATTTTAACGTGACGTCATCGTAGAGTTGACAACTGACAGTGGCGAGAATGAGGGCGACTAGTGATGTGCTGAATTGTCCCCAATACTCGGTACCCAATACTTAAAAAAGATTTCGGTACCCTATACTTCCTTTTCGGTATCCGATACCGATTATTTACATTAAACCCTCGCCATTATATGCATTTCAGGTTTAGAAAAAACTTTCATTACTAATTTATATGATATCGGCTAAAACACTTGAACTTATCGCCACAGAAAAATATTATTTTATCAGTTTTAACCTTAGTCGATCCAAGGTTCAAGAAAAATACTTTGACGGATGAAGAAGCCTTTCAGGGGAGAGATTCTGTAGCCAGTTAGCGACAAGTTTCGGATCGATATCACACTTGTTGACTTACAAATATTTGATATCAAACGTCGACAAAACCGATACCGATTCGAAAATTGTCTTTAACTGGTTACAGAATCTGTCCCAGGCCTACAAAAATGATATCGTCCGATTCAGCTGGAACAAAAATGCTTCAAACAAGTAAGGGTTTCTCTGTATTATGGCATCGAACCGACATATATACATCTTTCATTTGAATCAGTAAAAAAGCTCTATTGGCTCTTACATTCGGGTTTTGTTAGGCGTTTTTTCCATATTTTTGGCCTATGTGCGCTTTTATTCGAAACCTAAATGTTTCGGTACCGAGTATCGAGAGTATTGGGTACTTAAAAGTATTGACTCAGCACATCACTACTGCTGTCTTCTCTACTATGACGTCACCAAAACAGCTGATTCTGTCAAAATCACTGAGAGCCGAGTAGCAGTATCATTATCGGCGCCACCTCTGTATTCTCTCCACCGTGGTGCAATAATTACTTTTTGAGAGTTTCATCGGGGCTGCAAATGTCGGATGTATCATCCTGACTTTCATCTTCACAATCTAGCATCATGGCACAATCGTTGTTTAAACAACGTTTTTTTCCAAAGATTCTTCATTGCCATTCTTCTGGTTTCGGAATTTGGAGAACCTGTCACGTCATCAGCGTTTTTCGATTTTAGTTTTTGTAACTCATTTTTAATGCTTTCTTCTGTGACTGGTTAGATATACGTCTGTGCACTTGAACAATATTCCAGGGACCGAAAATAACAGTTATTTTTTCCGAGTTAAATTTGGCCTAATATTTTTTATTCCGAAATAAACGTCCTATCCGGATAATAGACCAACCGCTTATCCAAATTAAACAAATTCGGTATCTCCGTCATCCCTTGTCAAATTTGGTTTGGAGACAAACCGGTTTCGGCGTTGTGCCATCTTCAGTGTCATTTTTCGTTCTGCATAATTTTTGTTGGTTGCTCGTATTTATACTCCTTGTTAACTACCTCTTTCTTTTGTTAGGTACGTCTTTTTAGTTTTGCAGTGTTTGCGGTACTCAAAGGTAGATGAATTGTTTTGGCTCGTTTTTGACGGCAGGTAGAAGTCCGTGATTTTTACCCCCTTTGTTTTTGCAGTCGGTGTATTCCCTTCCATATCTGTCCTTAATATTTTCTTGTTGTCATTCTTCTTCTTGTACAGTAGTTTTAGAGGTTCAAACAGTACGTCCGATGCAGTATTTATTTGCTCATTTATTATTTGTCCTTTGAAGGTCTTCTGTTTATATATTTCCATATTTTCTAATATATTCAATCTTTGTCCTTTATGTTGTACACGGAGAAGTTCTGTTGTTTGTCCAATCTTCATTGGTGTGCATTTATTTTTGATCATGTGATTCGCGAAGTTCGATTCTATTGCAGCCTCTGGTTTTCGTTTTTTCTTATTATAATCCCTTATGTGTTCTCGATACCTTGTTCTTATATTTCGCCCTGTTTGTCCTATGTAACTGTGTCGGCACTCACAGGTTAACTTGTAAACACCCTGTTTATCTAGCGGGTCTTCCTCGCTTATTTTCTCTTTCAATATATTTCCCACTGTGTTCCTTGTTTTAAATGATGTCTGAATGTCGTACTTATGAAAGAATTTGGCAAGTTCGTAAGATGTCTTTCCTGTA
>NW_016157199.1:404793-413962 GCF_001687245.7 Rhagoletis zephyria
ACAAACATGTATGTATGTATGTATTTTCATATGTATAGGTACTAGGGCATCTAGTACTGGGATTCGGGATCCCGAATCCCGGGAGTCCCGAGCCTTTTTTTGAGTCCCGAAATCCCGGTATCAAACCCTGGAAATAATTTAATTTACGACCAAATTAAAATAAAACGACATTCAGGTATTAATGGCATAAAAGAACTATAAAATGCACCCCTAAAAATAATCAAATAATTTATCACAATTCTAACACTACTATTATTTTATGTTATAATATATATAACATATATATGGGGCATTCTTTTTCATATCGGACACCAAATTTGCTGTCGCAATTTCGATTGGCTTCACATTTTTCCTTTTTTCTTCGGATGTATGATCTGTCAAATTTTGGGTTTTTTCTGATTCTGACTAAATAATCATGTACTTCCTAAAATTGTTATATCTCGGGTTATGTTCATCGTAGAGACTTCATTGTCGACTCACAAAATAGTTCTTGGAAAGCTCCATCTTTTGGAACATGTTTATCATAGAGAATCAAACAAGGATTACGATGGTGTCATTTCAAATTCCAAATTTAATGGTCTTTACTATGCAAATCAACTTATAAAAATTCAACTGTTAATAGCTAAGTTAACTTTAGGACAATCATAACCATCATTTAGAAAGCCCGTTTCTTTATCTTTAAAACGACCTTAAGATGAAGTACTCTACGATGAGTAGAGCCCGATATATAACGATTTAAAGAAAAGCAGGAATGGTCAGAACCACGAAGAAAAAAAAGAAAAAAATCCTCGAGTACGTGTTAGCTTATTTCATGTGTAGAACCCATACAAAATTTGAAGCGAATCGAAGACATGACATATGTTGTGGCATACTAACATTACTACACATATGTATGTGTATATGTACAAATACTATATGGAAGTGTAAAGATGATCTCTTATTTTTAACTTTTCTAAAAATGGCTGCGACTGAAATATGAATGAATTTCAATACCATAGTTTTTAGTTTATTCAGTTTGTAATTAGCTTTTTAAACTGATATAAAATAAAGACATTTATATATCTTTGCTTAAAAACACAAATTTAATTTTATTTCTAGTATTCGCACTAAAGCGAGACTACAAAACTAGTTTGTTATCATATTTTAATTAATGGTAATAATTGTCCCGAAATACCGGGATTCAAAAAATGGTCCGAGATTAGATGCCTTAATAGGTACCACATAGAAAATAAAAAAAAAAACTTGTTTTTAAGAACACTTAATAAAACCATCAAATGGTTTACAAAAACGTCATTATCTTATTAAAAGAAAAATAAAATATGAAAAAAGAAAATCTACATGCACCGCTTTTTATATACTTTAAAGCAGTGGTTCTCAACCTTTTCCAGCTGGCGACCCACCTTTCCTTATCGTAATACCACCACGATCCATCGGTCCATGGTAGAGTAAAGAACCTAAATTTGTATGGCATCCCTTCCCTATGTACATATTAGGGATGTTGCGAATGTGGAATTTTAGACGCGGATGCGAATGCGGATGCGGATGCGAATTTCATGTATTTTTAAGAAATAATTTAGATGGGTAGATTAGGTGATTTAGGTAAATAAAATATAGAAAGGTTGGCAATTTTTAATAATCTGCCCTGAGTTTTGCCCGAAAAAAATTCAACCCGAAAATTTGTATTTCGCCCATAGTAAATATGTACATGAAAACCAAAAGTGAAAAGTGAACCGGTTCGGGGAAAATTAAACTCATGATAAGACTGAATGTTGTTTTTATCACTTGAATTTAAAACTTGGAACATTGTACTTAATAAAAACTTGTTGAAGGGTCGTAAATCAAACCTGCGCCTCTATATAACTACTCGCTGGAGGGGACAAACTTGAAACTTGGCAAAATTGTAAATTCTTTTCGATTGACACTGCAACAGTTGAGAGGACTTTCAGTTATATTTATTTATTTTTATTGCGGTGCAAGATTGCGCCGATTGCAGCAGAATTCGTGAGAGTAATTTTAACGTGACGTCATCGTAGAGTTGACAACTGACAGTGGCGAGAATGAGGGCGACTAGTGATGTGCTGAATTGTCCCCAATACTCGGTACCCAATACTTAAAAAAGATTTCGGTACCCTATACTTCCTTTTCGGTATCCGATACCGATTATTTACATTAAACCCTCGCCATTATATGCATTTCAGGTTTAGAAAAAACTTTCATTAGTAATTTATATGATATCGGCTAAAACACTTGAACTTATGGCCACAGAAAAATATTATTTTATCAGTTTTAACCTTAGTCGATCCAAGGTTCAAGAAAAATACTTTGACGGATGAAGAAGCCTTTCAGGGGAGAGATTCTGTAGCCAGTTAGCGACAAGTTTCGGATCGATATCACACTTGTTGACTTACAAATATTTGATATCAAACGTCGACAAAACCGATACCGATTCGAAAATTGTCTTTAACTGGTTACAGAATCTGTCCCAGGCCTACAAAAATGATATCGTCCGATTCAGCTGGAACAAAAATGCTTCAAACAAGTAAGGGTTTCTCTGTATTATGGCATCGAACCGACATATATACATCTTTCATTTGAATCAGTAAAAAAGCTCTATTGGCTCTTACATTCGGGTTTTGTTAGGCGTTTTTTCCATATTTTTGGCCTATGTGCGCTTTTATTCGAAACCTAAATGTTTCGGTACCGAGTATCGAGAGTATTGGGTACTTAAAAGTATTGACTCAGCACATCACTACTGCTGTCTTCTCTACTATGACGTCACCAAAACAGCTGATTCTGTCAAAATCACTGAGAGCCGAGTAGCAGTATCATTATCGGCGCCACCTCTGTATTCTCTCCACCGTGGTGCAATAATTACTTTTTGAGAGTTTCATCGGGGCTGCAAATGTCGGATGTATCATCCTGACTTTCATCTTCACAATCTAGCATCATGGCACAATCGTTGTTTAAACAACGTTTTTTTCCAAAGAATTCTTCATTGCCATTCTTCTGGTTTCGGAATTTGGAGAACCTGTCACGTCATCAGCGTTTTTCGATTTTAGTTTTTGTAACTCATTTTTAATGCTTTCTTCTGTGACTGGTTAGATATACGTCTGTGCACTTGAACAATATTCCAGGGACCGAAAATAACAGTTATTTTTTCCGAGTTAAATTTGGCCTAATATTTTTTATTCCGAAATAAACGTCCTATCCGGATAATAGACCAACCGCTTATCCAAATTAAACAAATTCGGTATCTCCGTCATCCCTTGTCAAATTTGGTTTGGAGACAAACCGGTTTCGGCGTTGTGCCATCTTCAGTGTCATTTTTCGTTCTGCATAATTTTTGTTGGTTGCTCGTATTTATACTCCTTGTTAACTACCTCTTTCTTTTGTTAGGTACGTCTTTTTAGTTTTGCAGTGTTTGCGGTACTCAATAGGTAGATGAATTGTTTTGGCTCGTTTTTGACGGCAGGTAGAAGTCCGTGATTTTTACCCCCTTTGTTTTTGCAGTCGGTGTATTCCCTTCCATATCTGTCCTTAATATTTTCTTGTTGTCATTCTTCTTCTTGTACAGTAGTTTTAGAGGTTCAAACAGTACGTCCGATGCAGTATTTATTTGCTCATTTATTATTTGTCCTTTGAAGGTCTTCTGTTTATATATTTCCATATTTTCTAATATATTCAATCTTTGTCCTTTATGTTGTACACGGAGAAGTTCTGTTGTTTGTCCAATCTTCATTGGTGTGCATTTATTTTTGATCATGTGATTCGCGAAGTTCGATTCTATTGCAGCCTCTGGTTTTCGTTTTTTCTTATTATAATCCCTTATGTGTTCTCGATACCTTGTTCTTATATTTCGCCCTGTTTGTCCTATGTAACTGTGTCGGCACTCACAGGTTAACTTGTAAACACCCTGTTTATCTAGCGGGTCTTCCTCGCTTATTTTCTCTTTCAATATATTTCCCACTGTGTTCCTTGTTTTAAATGATGTCTGAATGTCGTACTTATGAAAGAATTTGGCAAGTTTGTAAGATGTCTTTCCTGTATAAATTAGAGCTGCCCAAGTTTTTTTATTGTTTTCCTCTTTGCTAGTCTTTTTCGATTTTGTGTCCTTTCTTAACTTCTCCACCAGGCCTCTCCTATATCCGTTATTTTCCGCAATGGCATATGGAGAGGCCTGGAATGGAAGGGAATACACCGACTCCAAAAACAAAGGGGGTAAAAATCACGGACTTCTACCTGCCGTCAAAAACGAGCCAAAACAATTCATCTACCTATTGAGTACCGCAAACACTGAAAAACTAAAAAGACGTACCTAACAAAAGAAAGAGGTAGTTAACAAGGAGTATAAATACGAGCAACCAACAAAAATTATGCAGAACGAAAAATGACACTGAAGATGGCACAACGCCGAAACCGGTTTGTCTCCAAACCAAATTTCACAAGGGATGACGGAAATTCGTTCCATAATACATCATACACCCACCCTGTCGGAAACAACAACAACCAAAAAGGAAAAATTTGGTATCATATGAAAGAGGAGTGAAATAGCTTTTAAACAGAAATAATAAGTGAAGCTTATCATTTCTATTTATATTTTTTTATAACTTAGTACTAAAGAAATTCATGTAAATACATACCTGACCCAATGTTTGTTCTATGGTAATTAATTAACATTTTTTATTGAAATATTTTTCAATATGTGGCTGTTGCGTGCCAATGAAAACATTTTCTATTTTTTATTTATTTCAACATTGTATTTCCTTATTAACATAAATTTGTTTTAAAACACTAATTTTACTCCTGCCGTGTGCAACCCTGAAAACTGAACGAAGCGTGTTTTTGGCAAGATCGTGTTTTACGGCACGATTGATTCGGTTTCAGGGAACGACACGAGTAAGGTAAGCGGTGAAAAGATAGAAATAAAAAGATTGGTTGAAAAGTTAAATAAAACTTTGTAAAAAATTTAATTTACAGATATTAAAACCTACAATAACAATGCTAACGATTTTCGATAAATCATAAATATTGTTTTTCTGCGTTCTTAATACACGTGTGGAATCTCCCTGCTGCAAATGTCGTTTGCAAATTTACATGGTAATACAACGAGCGGCGACATTATTTTTAATATCCCTGCAGCAAAATTTAGGGACAGTCTGGCAAAGCGCTAGTTCCGCCCTACAAATTTCAGAACTGTCTCTGAACTACTGAAAAAGGGATGCAGAGTTGGACGGTTGAAACTCATATGTTGCTAGTTGCGCTGTCATCAATGTTACTCATCCTGGTCATGTGAAAGCTGACAAAAGATGCACAAATGTAATATACTATATTTTTTCGATTTTCTTAGACCCTAAAAGTAATAACAAACTGTTTTCGTTTATTTAATATGTAATTCTCTACATAGTTTATGGGGCAACTGCTCAAATATTTCCAAAAAAGTCGTTATTGGTACATTAATGTCATTTTTATACATATCTACGTACGTATGTATAAAATACGAATAAAATCATATAAACCGTGTTTTAAAACTTTATACAAAACAAAGTTAAATTTAACGATTTTTCGTCAAAATGTTTGACCTTTTAATCAGATGTAAAAAAATTTGCAAAAGTGGTAAACAATCTCACTTTGAAATGGGAGTGCTATTCATATGAACGATAATGTACATACGTAAATGTATCACTAAGCCCCCGAAATGTGTAGTTATGCATTGATTTTTTTTTAATTTCCAATGTTCTTCATTTTCAATATTTTTCGTTTAGTTTTTATTTAAGTACTATGTCTCATACTCCATAAACCATTTAAATTCAAATTCCTAACTGTGCTGCAAACTTATAGAACTCTAAAAACTGTCTTCAAAATTTCAAATCTTTAATCAGATATTTTTTATAAATATTTCGAGTATTCTGTTTTGTAGCCCATAAAATTTTAGTGTGTAATCTTGCATCTTAAACGAAAATATTTAAATAGGAGAATGCCTTCAAGAGCGTGCGTAAAAAGAGTTATAAAAAATCAGCGCGATTAATTATACTAAAATTTAATGGGCTATAGAACTGCATACTTATAAACTCTGATTTAAAATATTGAAGTTTTTATAACAGTTTCTAGAATTCTACTAAATTTCCAACACAGTTAGAAACGTGAATTTATTTGTTTATGTTATAATACTTATGAGCCATCCTTAAATAAAAAATTTACGAAAAATATTTAGCATGAAAACTATTGTGAATATTCAAAATTCTATATTTCTTATGAGATGCCGGAAAGTCTATGTATTACATTTCAATAAATTTAATGCAATTTAACGCTGAGTTATCACAAATAATCATTCAATATATCACCGTTTTTCTCATTTTTTGACACGACTTAGTTCAGATTTTTAATTATAGGTATCCCAGAAATACCCATTATACGTAACAAATATAAATTATTTTTAAGAATAACGGTTTTAGAAAATAAAGGAATAATTGACACTTTATGTTCCTAAATTTAAAGCACAGTTTGCGTCAAAAAGTAAATTAGTTCAAAACAAATAGCTCTTGAAACATATAATGAAGTATTTTTATTTACAAAATTGTATGCGTGCTTATTTAAAGAAAAGGCTCTATACTATACTTATTAGAACCAGCTCAAAACTAACCACATTTTTTCTAGCCCGGAGGTGACCCTTTTTGAACTATCTAAGAACTGTTGTTATATGAACTGTATCAGAACCATCTAAGCCAGAGTCAGCTCAGAACAAGTTCAAAAGTTCTGCAGAGGGCGACAATTGTCACTTCGTAGGACATCGCCATGTTAAAAAAGACAGTTGCAAGCATTGAGTTGGGATAGATGAAGAACCAGTACCGTCCCTTTTCAGGCTAGCTCAGCGCAAGTTCTGAACCAGTTTGATTTGCTGCAGGGATCTTACTCCAACATTTTTTTGGATTGGAGTAAATCTGTTTTATTAAATCAATGCCCAGTCATCCATACAACTTAAGAAGAGACAAGATGTCTGAAAAGGAGGACTCTGCCAGCGAAGAGGAGCTCAACACGACGGTCGTGAGCCAAGACACCGAAATGGATCAGCTTCGAGAAAAATTGAAAATTCTACAAGCATCTTTGGACGCATCGAATAGGGAAAACAATTTATTGAAAAAAGAGATAAAATCACGTGTAGACTCTACCGACGCACATCTAGCCAACGTCACCCGTGCCGACGTAACCCCAGGTAAAAGCTCTACCTACGCGCCTATATTTTCCGCTGCTGCCATTTAAAGTTCTGCCAACGCCGACGCTGTTGGAACGTCTCAAAACACTACCACTTCAACGGAGGTAAGTTCTGCTCATACTTATATTCATGCCTACAATGCCAACGCCAATTACGCCGGCGTACAATCTCGCTACGTCACACCCGCCGACGTTTCTACAAACCTAGTTGCCTCTGCCAACGCATACCGAACATTTGAAAATGTCGACTGCAGCCGTCACTTCGGGAACCGAACTTGGATTCCAACCTCAAACCAAATATACAACATACCACAGCCTCAACAATATGAACCGATTTATAATAATCAAAGTACATTTTCTTGCGGCAACGCGCTACCCAATACCCCCCAAAACACCCAGTTCCATGTACGAAAATTGATAGATTTGCCGGAGTTTTACGGCTCTCCGGAAGAATGGCCTATGTTCTCTGTGGCCTATCGCGAAACGACTGCCACGTATGGCTATACAAATCTAGAAAACTTGTTGCGCTTGCAAAAGGCTCTAAAAGGCACTGCTCGCCAACGCGTACAATCGTTGCTAATACACCCGGCGAGTGTTGGTTCAGTCTTAAATTCTCTTGAATTCATTTATGGACGTCCAGAACTTCTTATCCGTAGTCAGATAGCTAAAGCCCGAGCATTTCCAGCTATATCAGCTGGAAAATCAAATGAAATTATTAATTTATTTACAATGGTATCCGATTTGACAGCGTTCCTAGATAGCGCCGGTGCACATCCTTATATGGCAAATCCAACACTAATGGATGAATTGGTGAGCAAGTTGCCCTTTAACAAAAGAGAGGAGTTGGTGCGCTACACTTTTAGTATGCACCAACCGTACCCTAGTCTTCGGGACTTCTGTGCCTGGTTACAGCAGATTGCCACTTATATATCTGTTGCTAATGATATGGGTACTGCAAAACATTCAAGTGTCAATGAATCAGGAGTTCATCAACAAAGAACTCCGAAACCCGTGTTGACTGTGGACGAATATAAAACAAAGTGCATAGTGTGCCAGGAAAATCATAAATTATATTTATGTCCGACTTTTAAAGATTTGGAGACCTCACAAAGGTGGAATATCACAAAAAAACAACAGTTATGCTTTAGTTGCCTCAACACAGGTCATAATACCCAAAACTGTGTAAGACGGCGGGAGTGTGGCATTAATTCCTGTCGTAAATTTCACAATCGTCTTTCACATAATTTAAATTTTAAACCTGAAAAAGGGAACTCTTTATCCAACACTGCTGTCGCTACCATAAGTGGCTGCAAAACTGTAAGTGCCTCTCAAACCATAGAATCAGCTGTCAAATGCGAAAATGAGGAGAAAAACAAAACAATTGATTGTCATACGCTGCTGAAGTATTTGCCGGTGAAGCTGAGCGGGCCAAAGGGAACAATTGAGATAATTGCTTTTATCGATGAAGGAGCCAAAGTGTCTTTGTTAGAAGAAAGCACGGCAGATTTACTCGGTTTAAAAGGAGCATCCAGCTTGTAATCGCTAAAGTGGATAGGCGACAAAACGACCAGTGAAATATCACAAGAAGTGCGCTTAGAGGTTGGCGGCGTCTTCGACGGCGCAGAGAAATTCTGTATGAAAGGCGTACGTACAACTGGCAAACTGTTGTTGCCATCGCAGTCGCTGAACTTTGGAAAAATTGTCGAGCAGCATAATGAATTAAAACGTATTCCAATTAGAAGCTATAAAAACGCCACAGCGCAGTTGCTTATTGGCGTATCACACACGAATTTGGTACGGCCAATTAATATGTGACCTGGTCTACGGAAAGGGCGCTTAGGTGTCAAAAAATCAATTTTCACTTTTTGGTTGATTCGGATGGAAGATGAGATGCTTTTTCACGTGGTGAAAAGCAGAAAATCCTAACTTGCTTAGAAGTGTACTAAAAATGTAGAGAAAG
>NW_016157199.1:414455-467724 GCF_001687245.7 Rhagoletis zephyria
CAACAACAACACTTACTGGACCAACAACAACACTTACTGGACGTCCGGCGCGGAGAACAATTAACGAGATAATGAGAAACTGACGAAACGAGTTGCTTACTTTTAACAGCTTTTTCACAGAAAACTAGTTTTCGCACGTAAGCTCCCTTTTCGTAGACCAGGTCACATATGTTGAATTTCGACGACGGTTTTACTGCGCACAACACGAAACTTGGTTGGGTGTTGTTCGGGTCAAACGAGCCCAATTGTGAGGATGCTACGCTGGCCATGTAGCCACTGACAACGACACTTTAGTAGATTTGCAGAAACAAATGACAGATTATTTTGAATTGGAAAATTTTCAAGCAGCGGCGCTGCCGCGCGTGCGGTCGACAGCTGACATAAGGGCGGAAGCTATTTTAAAGCAAACTACAAAGTATGTGGGGGATAAGTATGAAACTGGGCTCTTATGGAAAAGGGATAATGTTACTTTAGGCGAAAATTACACTATGGCACTGAAACGACTAGAGGTTATCGAAAGACGCATGCTTAACGATGCTGATTTTGCGAATTGGTATAAGCAAAAAATTTCGGAATATGTTAGCAAGTCATACGCCATCAAATTAACACCGCTTGAATGTGCGATAGATAACGAGCGCACATGGTACTTGCCACATTTTGTGGTGCAGAAAAATGACAAAAGGCGGCTGGTATTTGACGCCGCGGCCAAGAGAGATGCGGAATCGTTGAACTCGGTATTAATTAAAGGGCCTGATGAGTATCAGCCAAAACCGTTGCTGTCAATATTATTTAAATTTCGACAGGGTAAGTTCGGCGTGTGTGGGGACATAAAAGAGATGTTCCACCTCGTCGATATAAGGAACGAGGATCGAAGTGCACAAAGGTTCCTGTGGAGGGACGGGGATTCAACAAAGACACCAGATGTATACACGATGAAGGCCATGATTTTTGGCTCGATTTGTTCTCCCTGCTCAGCACAGTACATTAAAAATTTAAATGCTGAACAATTTCGTAGCAAGTATCCGCGCGCAGTAGAGGGCATAACTAATAGGCATTATGTAGACGATTATGTAGACTCATTTGACTCTGTTGATGAAGCGATCAATGTTACAAAGCAAATTAAGTTAATACACAGCGCAGCTAATTTTGAGCTTAGGCGTTTCGTGGGAAATTCAAAAGAAGTATTAACTGCGGTCGTCGATGAGCAGAAGTCTGTGCGAGAATCGGAAATTAAAAACATGTTTCACGGCGAATCAGCATCTGAGAAGATTTTGGGAATGTATTAGGATGCCAAAAATGATGAATTTCATTTTCAATTAAAGTTTGCGAATGCACCAAATGCAGTGTTAACTGGTAATCGACGACCAACAAAAGCCGAAGTTTAAAGTTTAATGATGTCGATATTTGATCCGTATGGTTTCTTGGGTAACGTAATTTTGGCTTCGAAGATTATGATGCAAGAACTATACCGCCACAATACTGGTTGGCATGAACCTATACCGGAGAAAATATACGATAACTGGTACAAATGGTATAGCGTATTAAGCAAGGTGGAAGAGTTCAGAGCACCTAGGTGCTATCATCCAAATTTCACTGACTTCGACTCGCAAATCGAATTACACATTTTTGTAGATGCAAGCGAACTTGCGTTCGCTGCAGTTGCATATTGGCGAATACAATACAAAACCAGTGTTACGGTAGTATTTGCATACGGTAAGTCAAGATGCAGCCCAATCAAGCCGTTGTCGATACCAAGATTGAAATTGCAGTCCGCAGTCTTGGGAACGAGACTAAAAGAATCGATCGTCGCCAACCACGACACTCAGCCAAAAAATGTTGTGTTTTGGACAGACTCAAAAACAGTCATTCAATGGTTGCGCTCTGATGCAAGGCGTTACAAGCAATATGTATCAAACCGAATTTCTGAAATCTTACAGTCGACCAATCCTAATCAATGGAGGTGGGTGCCAGGTAAATTGAACCCAGCTGATGAAGGGACTAGGTTACATACGTTTTCTCCCAGTAGCAAATGGCTGAATGGCCCACCATTTCTGCGGTTGAGAGAGGATGAATGGCCGTTGATGCCGGACGGAGTGTTATCCAAAGAAGCGCAAGTGGAGATGCGCACAAAAGAATTGTACACTGTGCAAAACAATGAAAACGTTATTCCGTTCAACAAGTATTCAAACTACTACCGCTTCTTAAAAATAATGTGTAGGGTTAAGCTCGCAATTACGAAATTCCGTTCCTTTATTACTAAAGACAAATTACCCTTACCACGCCAAATAGATGCTAACTTAATGAAAAACACCGAAAATTTTATTTGTCGGATCGTTCAAGAGACGGAGTTTAAAGTTGAGATCGATCTTCTTAAAGAAAACATGCAGCTGAGTAAGTCGAGTACTTTGTGGAAGTTGACGCCTATTCTAGACGAGAATGGCATTCTACGCTTGGGTGGACGTCTGGACAACGCTAGTTGTGTGCCGACATATATGAAGAGACCAATAATCCTCCCAAAAGAGCACGATTTGACAAGATTAATTATCCAGCACTATCATGAAAGTTTTCACCATCAAAACCCAGAAGCGATAGTATGCGCTATTCGTTTTAAATTTTGCATTCCGAACTTACGTCGTCTTGTACACTCGGCAAAAAAGAGATGCCAAGTTTGCAAAAATTTAAGCGCTGTTCCACAACCCCCACTAATGGGGCAGTTGCCAATTGGTAGGGTCACGCCATACGTCCGTCCATTTACGTATACGGGAATGGATTACTTTGGGCCAGTCTTGGTAGCGGTAGGACGACGTCGAGAGAAACGTTGGGTCGCCGTGTTCACGTGCTTGACGATAAGAGCGATTCATCTGGAATTGGCAAAGGATTTATCGACGGATGCGGTTATACTTTGTTTGCGGAACTTCGTGAATCGGCGAGGTGTCCCTGTGCGAATAAGGAGTGACAGCGGCACAAATTTTATTGGCGCGAGCAAAGAACAATGGTTGGATATTGAGCAGAACTTGCAGCAAGCATGCCGACGGCGAAGTATCGAATGGGTGTTTAATACGCCCTTACATCCATCAGCTGGTGGCGCTTGGGAGCGGATGGTCCAAGCGGTAAAGAAAGTACTGGCATTTACGTTAAAAGAGAAGGCACCTCAGGTAGAGACTTTGCGTAGCTTGTTGATTGAGGCAGAAAACTTAATTAATTCACGTCCGCTTACGCACGTGCCAGTCGAGAGCGTAGATGCTGACTCTTTAACTCCGAACCATTTCCTTTTGGGCTGTCCTAGTTTTGTGCAGACATCCGCAGTGCCAGAAGATGTGTGTCTAAAGAAGCAGTGGCACGTAGCACAACAATTGAAACAGACATTTTGGAAAAGATGGGTTTTAGAGTATCTGCCTACGTTGACCCGCAGAACAAAATGGTTCCGGAGAGTTGAACCGATTAAGATTGGCGATCTGGTAGTTATATGTGACGACAATGAGAGCCGCGGGCAATGGAAGCGTGGAATAGTGGAGGACGTTTTCGCGGCAGCAGATGGTCAAGTACGTTCAGCGCTGGTGAAGACAGCACACGGAATTTTTCGTCGACCGGCATCTAAGTTGGCAGTCCAGGCGACGATAAGAATTCCTAACATTGCACATGTTTTGCTGATTTTCTACAGACTTCAAACGAGTTGAAATTTTTTTGTTAAGTTTCCTTTTAGAATGAGGTTTGCCATTATTATTCGTCCTCTTCCAATTAACTTACATACCATACACAAAGTATTGTTTACGATTTCTATTCACAATGTACTACATATCGTCACCTTAATTCACAAAGTCCCTAACCAGCAAATTTTTTATTTTACAGGAGAAGCAAAAAAACATTACAAAAATCAAATCATTCATACGGATAGGGCATTTTAAAAAGTGGCATAACTCTGTTGTTTTTGGTACTAACACTTTCAAATGTTTAGTGAAGGTGTATTTTAATACATCCTTCTAAAATCCGTGAAAAACGCAGATTCAAAAAAGTGTTGGTTAGGGCCTTTGTGGATTAAGTTCATGATATATTTTTATGAATTTATTTTGAACCTAAACATTTAAAATTTCTTAGTTGTGTACTTAAATAAGCGCACTTGTACATACCTAACGGGACTGAAAGCGAGCTTCTCCACAAAGGAGCAAGTAGGGAGCAGTACAAAAGCAAAGTAAGAAATAAACTTTTAAATTTCATTTCACAAATATAATTTTTAGAAGTTACATAAAATATTTTGTACAAACATGTATGTATGTATGTATTTTCATATGTATAGGTGCTAGGGCATCTAGTACTGAGATTCGGGATCCCGAATCTCAGTACTAGATGCCCTAGCACCTATACATATGAAAATACATACATAAAATATTTTGTACAAACATGTATGTATGTATGTATTTTCATATGTATAGGTGCTAGGGCATCTAGTACTGAGATTCGGGATCCCGAATCTCAGTACTAGATGCCCTAGCACCTATACATATGAAAATACATACATAAAATATTTTGTACAAACATGTATGTATGTATGTATTTTCATATGTATAGGGATCCCGAATCCTGGGAGTCCCGAGCCCTTTTTTGAGTCCCGAAATCCCGGTATCAAACCCTGGAAATAATTTAATTTACGACCAAATTAAAATAAAACGACATTCAGGTATTAATGGCATAAAAGAACTATAAAATGCACCCCTAAAAATAATCAAATAATTTATTACAATTCTAACACTACTATTATTTTATGTTATAATATATATAACATATATATGGGGCATTCTTTTTCATATCGGACACCAAATTTGGTGTCGCAATTTCGATTGGCTTCACATTTTTCCTTTTTTCTTCGGATGTATGATCTGTCAAATTTTGGTTTTTTTCTGATTCTGACTAAATAATCATGTACTTCTTAAAATTGTTATATCTCGGGTTATGTTCATCATAGAGACTTCATTGTCGACTCACAAAATAGTTCTTGGAAAGCTCCATCTTTTGGAACATGTTTATCATAGAGAATCAAACAAGGATTACGATGGTGTCATTTCAAATTCCAAATTTAATGGTCTTTACTATGCAAATCAACTTATAAAAATTCAACTGTTAATAGCTAAGTTAACTTTAGGACAATCATAACCATCATTTAGAAAGCCCGTTTCTTTATCTTTAAAACGACCTTAAGATGAAGTACTCTACGATGAGTAGAGCCCGATATATAACGATTTAAAGAAAAGCAGGAATGGTCAGAATCACGAAAAAATTCGAACTTTGACAGATCATACCTCCGAAGAAAAAAAAGAAAAAAAATCCTCGAATACGTGTTAGCTTATTTCATGTGTAGAACCCATACAAAATTTGAAGCGAATCGAAGACATGACATATGTTGTGGCATACTAACATTACTACACATATGTATGTGTATATGTACAAATACTATATGGAAGTGTAAAGATGATCTCTTATTTTTAACTTTTCTAAAAATGGCTGCGACTGAAATATGAATGAATTTCAATACCATAGTTTTTAGTTTATTCAGTTTGTAATTAGCTTTTTAAACTGACATAAAATAAAGACATTTATATATCTTTGCTTAAAAACACAAATTAATTTTATTTCTAGTATTCGCACTAAAGCGAGACTACAAAACTAGTTTGTTATCATATTTTAATTAATGGTAATAATTGTCAATTTAAGATCCCGAAATACCGGGATTCAAAAAATGGTCCGAGATTAGATGCTTTAATAGGTACCACATAGAAAATAAAAAAAAACCTTGTTTTTAAGAACACTTAATAAAACCATCAAATGCTTTACAAAAACGTCATTATTTTATTAAAAGAAAAATAAAATATGAAAAAAGAAAATCTACATGCACCGCTTTTTATATACTTTAAAGCAGTGGTTCTCAACCTTTTCCAGCTGGCGACCCACCTTTCCTTATCGTAATACCACCACGATCCATCGGTCCATGGTAGAGTAAAGAACCTAAATTTGTATGGCATCCCTTCCCTATGTACATATTAGGGATGTTGCGAATGTGGAATTTTAGACGCGGATGCGAATGCGGATGCGGATGTTTAAAAGATAACATCCGCGAATGCGGGTGCGAATGCGAATATCATGTATTTTTAAGAAATAATTTAGATGGGTAGATTAGGTGATTTAGGTAAATAAAATATAGAAAGGTTAGTAATTGAGTTTTGCCCGAAAAAAATTCAACCCGAAAATTTGTATTTCGCCCATAGTAAATATGTACATGAAAACCAAAAGTGAAAAGTGAACCGGTTCGGGGAAAATTAAACTCATGATAAGCCTGAATGTTGTTTTTATCACTTGAATTTAAAACTTGGAACATTGTACTTAATAAAAACTTGTTGAAGGGTCGTAAATCAAACCTGCGCCTCTATATAACTACTCGCTGGAGGGGACAAACTTGAAAAACTTGAAACTTGGCAAAATTGTTAATTCTTTTCGATTGACACTGCAACAGTTGAGAGGACTTTCAGTTATATTTATTTATTTTTATTGCGGTGCAATAACAAGAATGATAGAATACAAGATTGCGCCGATTGCAGCAGAATTCGTGAGAGTAATTTTAACGTGACGTCATCGAAGAATTGACAACTGACAGTGGCGAGAATGAGGGCGACTAGTGATGTGCTGAATTGTCCCCAATACTCGGTACCCAATACTTAAAAAAGATTTCGGTACCCTATACTTCCTTTTCGGTATCCGATACCGATTATTTACATTAAACCCTCGCCATTATATGCATTTCAGGTTTAGAAAAAACTTTCATTACTAATTTATATGATATCGGCTAAAACACTTGAACTTATCGCCACAGAAAAATATTATTTTATCAGTTTTAACCTTAGTCGATCCAAGGTTCAAGAAAAATACTTTGACGGATGAAGAAGCCTTTCAGGGGAGAGATTCTGTAGCCAGTTAGCGACAAGTTTCGGATCGATATCGCACTTGTTGACTTACAAATATTTGATATCAAACGTCGACAAAACCGATACCGATTCGAAAATTGTCGTTAACTGGTTACAGAATCTGTCCCAGGCCTACAAAAATGATATCGTCCGATTCAGCTGGAACAAAAATGCTTCAAACAAGTAAGGGTTTCTCTGTATTATGGCATCGAACCGACATATATACATCTTTCATTTGAATCAGTAAAAAAGCTCTATTGGCTCTTACATTCGGGTTTTGTTAGGCGTTTTTTCCATATTTTTGGCCTATGTGCGCTTTTATTCGAAACCTAAATGTTTCGGTACCGAGTATCGAGAGTATTGGGTACTTAAAAGTATTGACTCAGCACATCACTACTGCTGTCTTCTCTACTATGACGTCACCAAAACAGCTGATTCTGTCAAAATCACTGAGAGCCGAGTAGCAGTATCATTATCGGCGCCACCTCTGTATTCTCTCCACCGTGGTGCAATAATTACTTTTTGAGAGTTTCATCGGGGCTGCAAATGTCGGATGTATCATCCTGACTTTCATCTTCACAATCTAGCATCATGGCACAATCGTTGTTTAAACAACGTTTTTTTCCAAAGAATTCTTCATTGCCATTCTTCTGGTTTCGGAATTTGGAGAACCTGTCACGTCATCAGCGTTTTTCGATTTTAGTTTTTGTAACTCATTTTTAATGCTTTCTTCTGTGACTGGTTAGATATACGTCTGTGCACTTGAACAATATTCCAGGGACCGAAAATAACAGTTATTTTTTCCGAGTTAAATTTGGCCTAATATTTTTTATTCCGAAATAAACGTCCTATCCGGATAATAGACCAACCGCTTATCCAAATTAAACAAATTTGGTATCGTATGAAAGAGGACTGAAATAGCTTTTACACAGAAATAATAAATGAAGCTTATCATTTCTATTTATATTTTTTTATAACTTAGTACTAAAGAAATTCATGTAAATACATACCTGACCCAATGTTTGTTCTATGGTAATTAATTAACATTTTTTATTGAAATATTTTTCAATGTGTGGCCTTCCTCGTTTAGGACATTTCAGTTTTAAAGCTATTTCAGTCCTCTTTCATTGGCTACCAAGCTTTTTTAATTTGGATAAGCGGTTTGTTTGTTATCTGGAAAGTACATTTATTTCTGAATAAAAAATAAGTTTAACTCGTAAAAAATATAACTGTAATTTTCGGTCCCTTCAATATTCGCATTCGCAAAAGATCCGCATTGATTTTAGCGAATGCGAATGTTAAAATTAATGCGGAAGCTCCGCGGTTGCGAATGCGAATATTCGCAACAACCCTGGTACATATACCACCGGGCAGAAAAAGTTTTCATTTAGCCTTAATATTTACTTTCAATATAAAATTTGGTTGCGATAGGAAAGTACAGAGCGTGTCAGACGTGACAATATTTCCAACTTTTCCACGCAATTCGCTGTCAAATTGAGAAAGAGACATTTTATTTTGACATGAGAACAGCCAGGAAGAAATGTCTGTCACTTTTCGGAAATCAGTTTCAGAAATTAAAGTGTGACTGCAACGGAAAGAGAGCAAATCGATTTCGTAAATATACATATTTCAACTTGCTCGTGCTGCACCAGCAAACTAATCAAGTGTTGCCACGTGACACTGATCGCGAGTTTGTGAGAAATAATAATAATTTAATTAATTTTGCTGAATTATATTATTTAGTTATAAATATATATTCCGACGAATTGATAACTTTCTCCTTTTTGTTAAGTCGGTTTAAAAAAAGATTAGATGGGAAAAATGATAAAAACGAAGCAACTTGGTGCCAACATTAGATACAATAAGCAGCTGTATTCGTCTCATTCTCTGCGCTGCACACATGTGTTGTTTTAAGAAGTTTCACTTTTATCACGAGTACGGTGCTGCACTCGCCTTTTTATACCCGAGCGCACTTGTGCACAAGGGTATATTAACTTTGTTCACATAACGGTTGTTTTTAACAGCCAAAACGGTTCGAGATAGTTATAGACAAATGTATAGGTACATAAATGTTCAGAATGAATAGAGAAGTCGATTAAGCCATGTCTGTCAGTCCATCCGTCCGTCGGTGTAAACGATAACTCGACCGAAAATTGAGATATCTCAGCGAATTTGGGTATATAGGTTTCCTTGTATCCAAGGTAGGTTGGTATTGAAAACGGGCGAAATCGGAATGTAACCACGCCCATTTCACATATAAAGGCATTTTCGAAAAATGCAAGACTACGATATTTCAGTAAATATGGATGCAAATTGTTGAAACGTATTACGTGAAGTATAATTTCGGTAAAAATTAATATTATTTTGAATTTTTTGAAAAATGAGCGTGACTCGGTCGAGTCTTGCCTAGGGTCTAGCTCTAGGAAATCTGTCGAAAATATTTGAAATCGGGCAATGACCCACCATATAACGGTAATTTACAGAAACACGAAAACTGCGATAAATCAATAACTATTAAAGCTAATTCCTCTAAAATCGATGATTGCAATAACCTTTTAGAAGAAAATTAGATTATTATAAATTTTTGGATAGTGACCTTATGACCACATATGTGTATCTCGGTAACCGATTTATCAATTTCTACCAAACTCGGTTCACTTAAGAACCTTAGTACGGAAAAGAAATTCGTTAAAAACTATTCAAATCGGACTAAAATTACACTCGCTTCCCGTATAACGGTAAATTTCAGAAATACGAAAACTCCGATATTTCAATAACTAAGGATGCTAATTTACTCCAAGTTAATAGTTACAACAATCTTTTAACAATAAATAAGAATGCTATAGGCCTTTAGGAATTGAGCATGGCACCGCCCACTTTATGACTACAAAGGTATATCTCGGTAACCACCTTATCGATTACGACCAAACTTTGTTCAATTATATCATTAAGTCTAACTTAGCATATAATCGAAAACGTTTGAAATCGGGAAAAACAGTCCTGATTATCATGCAAAGGTAGTTTAGAGAAAGTTGAACCGACGATATTTGGTACCTGCGCCGGGTATATAAACTTGTACTTAATCACAATAACGCTAGCTCGGTTCACCAAATATCCCGTCCCGATATCAAAGCATTCACACTGAATGTGTATGTATGTACATGCATATGTATGTATATGCTTATCGTCACTACACACGAATAAAGGCGCGCTAGTATTTTGACGGCGAAAAAAGACATGTAAAAAAAATCTTACGAAAAAAGACGCTTAAGGAAAATTTCGGCGAAGAAACACATGAAACCTAGTATACCTGGCCAAGGACTGTGCCTTCAGCATCGCTCCCTAAAGACTCTTTGGGGAATTTATATACTGTTACACCCGCAAACATAGTCGCCCGCGAAAATAAGTATACGCGTCTTTCTTCGCCGTCAACTATGAGTCTTCTTCGCAGAAGTTTTTTATGCGTCTTTTTTCGCGGTCAACGTTTGAGCTCGTGCCTTTATTCGTGTCTAGTGACGTTATGTATATGAAGAATATGTACCTATTTATATGAAAACAAAGAAACCAGCAAAAATAAAAAGATTTCTATAAAAATAAGAAAGCGACATACTTATTTTTCTTCATATTTGGCGCTGTAACCGCTTAAGCGATTTTGGACGGGAATTTCGGTTTAGGTAGCAATCGGGGTTTGAACAGTCTTTTGCGGAGAATTGGGTATGTTATGTTGATAACATAAAGTAACCAAATTAGACGAATATGTAAATTTTTGGTGACAGGTAACAAGATCAAAAGCGAATTAAAGTCAACAAAAATTTGGAAATAAACATCATAAAAATCATTCAAATGGAAATAGCGTCAACAATGCTTAAATTATGTCGATTCATAGAAAAAAATGTTGTTCTTGCAATAAACATTGCGTAAGTGTTGTTTTTTAATATATGACAAAGGTTATTGCCAAATCCTCAGTGTTGTGATATTAATCCACACACAATCATGAACTACCACCATTTGATTTTATTAAAAAAAATTAAATTACGAATATGTAAAAACACGATGTGAAAAACTAAACGCCTGCGCACAGCTGGAATACGAGAAATATTTGAAGAAAGAATGTAGAAATGATCCATAACTTGCAAATTATGTTTCGTTTCCACAAAAATAAAGCGAACACTATTAAATTGAAGAAACAGTCCATGCCCAAAAACACCGGAGGAACACTGAAAGTATATGTATTTTAAATTAGCATATTTTGAATGAATTCGGAATGTCTAAGGTGGAAAAGAAACCAACCTTTCTATAAGGAAACAATTATAGCCAGCAATTTGTGACATCATTTAAAAGCAAGGCGAACGACGACACTATTTATTAAATGGCACATTCAAGAAAATGTGCCAAAATGCGGGTATAAACAATTATAAATTTTTTTATATCGGAACCGAGATCATGTAAATTAATTGATTGGTTTTCACACACTTTTGAAACACAAAGTATATGCTTTTTTACTGCAGACAAGTTGTTGCCAAAACACAGCAGAAATCTTCCAATCAGGGCTGCCAACTATCCTAAGTTATGAGGTGCCATATTGAGGATAAAAACGTACCAAAATGTGCCAAATAGAAAAATAAAAGTGCCAAAAAAGGTGCCATTCCTTTTAGTTATTCACATTTAGCAATAAAATAAAGCCACATTTTCGAAACACAAGTGCAATGATAAAATAAGATAAACCAGTTGAATAGCCAGTTTGTGCCAAATTGAAAAATTAAGTGCCATTTGAAGTAAAATAGGGACAAATGGCACGGTCTGAGCCAAGTTGGCATCCCTGCTTCCAATAACTTATAAATATAAAAACGTGAAATATCGAAGGCTTGAATTCATTAATACCCTCTATCTGCAATTTGCACAACAATTAATTTGTGATTTTAGAAACCATGTGGGACTTACTACCTCTCATTATATAAGATAGCATTAATATCACCGATGACAGTTAAAACTTAGGTGGATTTTTATATCAGAATCTCATCTTCGTGAAAAGTGTGCAGATAGAGGGTATTATTGAATATAAGCCCTCGATGTTTAAAATATATAAAAATTTTATTTCAACGTATACAAAAAATAAATCTACCTGCGTTACAGTACGGTGGGAGACGGGGAAGGGAGGCCGGGGGGCGCGTAGCGTGACGTGGTGTGCGCGAGCTACGCGGGGCACGAGCGCTGCGCGCGCGGTGTGGCGCGCGAACACGGGGCGCCGCGAAGCTAAGCAAATTTAATGTTTGAAAGAGCAATAATGTCGATGGATTTTATTTCGCTTTTAAAAAGGTAATAATGTCAATTGACTTTATTTCGCACCAGGGCGGGAAATAAAGTCAATTGACCTTATTTCCGTTGATCTTATTTCCGTCACCTATTTGGAGCGACTTTTGTCAATTTGAATCGCAATATCTCTACAACAAGAGTTTTTCCAGATATAAGCCATATACCAAATAAAAGCTACGGTTTTGGGCTATACTTGAGGAAACCTAGAATAAAATCCACTGACCAGTTTTTGAGAAAATGCCCGAAATCTATATTTTCAGCAGCCCGATTTTTAGTTTTCAGGCGATAACGTTATGATATTTAGCTCGTTAGATAGCTTGTCTTAAGCCCTTTCTAATGATATCCACATCAATGGTATGGAGTAAGTGGCGCGGCCTCAGCAGTAGATTAAAAAGTTGCCTTTTTTGAATTTCAGGCACCAGCCACGCCCACAAAGGCATACGAATCGAAACATCCTGGAACAAAACCTTCTTGGTTTTTTGTTTGTACCTGAAAGGTAGAAAAAAATTAAATGAAGGCATGTACAGACGCTACACACATTGCAAAGCATCTCTTAGTAGAGACATGAACCAAAATCAATTTAGCTCTATATATTTCCAACTAGTAGCCGGAACAGGTATCGTTGGAAAGGTATTGACCTATAAAATAACACTAAATATGTTGGATGTACCCCATGTATGTTGGATAGCCCCCTTAAAACGACAAAAGCAAAAACCGTATTTTGTTTCGCAACACTTTAGCCTAGATTTTAAAAATTCGATAATCGTAAAATTTAAAAGGTCTGTATAAAAACTTCTAAATCTCGTGTATATAGAAGCGAGTCATTTCAGCATGCTACTGTGGATGCTTTCGTCACTCGCGGGCACTGCCGTGCGCTGTGATCTTCTGAGTTTATATAAGCTAGAAAAAAATAAAATTTTAAATATGGGACAATAACACGTTGAATAGCTTCCAATGATGCTTGTAAAATGAGCCCTATCTGTAACTAAATAAGAAAAAAATGTTACCTAAAAATTCAATTAGTAGAAAACTGTTACTTTACAAAAAGCTTTCCACCGAAAACACATTGGTAATAAAGTGTATATGGAACTAGTTTATTTATTTTTTTTAGCCTGGTGGATTCCGCGCCAAAAAACCTTTTGATATTTTAGACTGTTACACAGGGGCGGACCCAGCAGCAATTCTTTGGGTTGAAATATTTTTGCAACATATATCGTGAATAACATACTAAAATAGTATGTACTGAAGTAGAAAGAGCACAAAATAAATTTTCAGAAAAGTGGAACATTTTTGGAATTTTTCAAAGATGTTANTTCTATCACGTGTACGATGTTGCACTCGTGCTATTAAACTAATGCTTTTTGCTCAGTGGCAATTTATACATATGTACATATGTACAGTAGTAGATTGGGTGAACTAAATGCATTCATACATACAAATTTATGTACAACTGTAGGTAATATAGTACGCGTCTTCTCAGGTAGGTTAAGTGCGGGTGATAAACCCATGTAGCATAGTTACATACTGTGTACATATCTGTAATTAAAATGGGGGAAAAATTTTGGCATGTGACTGAAAAAAGCTCTAAAATACACACAAATTGTGGTTTCCAAGACATGTGCGAAGTGATTAGCACAGCTGCATCCTTCAACTTGACAACTCGCGGGAAATTCCCCGATTTCCAGGGAATTTCGGTTTAAGTGGCATTCGGGGAATGGGCAATTTTTTTCGGGGAACTGGGTATGTTATTTTTATATCTTTAAGTAACCAAATTAGACGGATATGTTAATTTTTAACCATTTGACCCTTTTTGGAGCAAATTTTTTTAATTTGAATCGCAATATCTCCACAACAAGAGCTTTCCCAGATATAGGCTGTATATCATATGAAAGCCAATGTTTTCAGCTAGATTTGTGGGAAGTTAGAATGAAATCGTCTGACCAGTTTTTGAGAAAATGCCCGAAATGTATATTTTCAGCAGCCCGATTTTTCAGCCGGAAACGTTATGACATATTTATATTTTATAAACACAAAAGATAGCGTTGGATAGCTTGTTTGAAGAACCTTCTACTGATATCCACAGCAATGACATGGACTGAGTAGTGCGGCCTCAGTGGTTGTTTAAAAAATTGCCTTTTTTCGAATTTCAGGCAGCAGCCACGCCCACAAAAGCATACGAATCAAAATATCCTGGAACAAAACCTTCCTAGTTTTTTTTGTACTTTAATTCTTGAAATTTTGAAAGAAATTAAATGAAGNAAACACAAAATTTATGATATCAATTTCGTGACGAAAATTATACGCATTTTTTAACTGCCTTTGAAACGTAGGGAAAATCTTTTCTATTCATACGAATCGTTGAAAAATGTCTGTTTTTTATTTTGTGTTTCTAGCAGTAGACAGAATTTCGCAACGTTCCGAATAAATAAAAAGGGATTTTTCGCACGTTTCAAAGGCAGTTAAAAAATGCGTATAATTTTCGTCACGAAATTGATATCATAAATTTTGTGTTTCTATTTCAGCTTTCGTCACTCGAAAATTTTACCTCAAAGAGGTGTTTTATTAGATATCAGTTATTTTGGGGTAGCAAATTTAAAATCGACGAAAATACAAACAATAATCTAAATGTTTTATTTTTCTCAAATAAATTGCTGAAAATATTATCTAAATTATGTATTCAAATCGATGTGTCCATTGAAACATATACTTTTTCGAATACGGAATAAAGTGAAAAAGAATGATCATATTCTTTGTTTTCGAAAATATTAAAAATAAAAAAAAAATTATGAGAAATGACAAAAACTTATCAACTTGGTACCAACTTTGGGTACAATAAACAACTGTATTCGTCTGATTGTCTCGTAGTTTACTTTTGTTAAGATTTCTACCGGGTGTGGGGCGCACACATGTGTGAAGTTTTACTTCTATCACGTGTACGATGTTGCACTCGTGCTATTAAACTAATGCTTTTTGCTCAGTGGCAATTTATACATATGTACATATGTACAGTAGTAGATTGGGTGAACTAAATGCATTCATACATACAAATTTATGTACAACTGTAGGTAATATAGTACGCGTCTTCTCAGGTAGGTTAAGTGCGGGTGATAAACCCATGTAGCATAGTTACATACTGTGTACATATCTGTAATTAAAATGGGGGAAAAATTTTGGCATGTGACTGAAAAAAGCTCTAAAATACACACAAATTGTGGTTTCCAAGACATGTGCGAAGTGATTAGCACAGCTGCATCCTTCAACTTGACAACTCGCGGGAAATTCCCCGATTTCCAGGGAATTTCGGTTTAAGTGGCATTCGGGGAATGGGCAATTTTTTTCGGGGAACTGGGTATGTTATTTTTATATCTTTAAGTAACCAAATTAGACGGATATGTTAATTTTTAACCATTTGACCCTTTTTGGAGCAAATTTTTTTAATTTGAATCGCAATATCTCCACAACAAGAGCTTTCCCAGATATAGGCTGTATATCATATGAAAGCCAATGTTTTCAGCTAGATTTGTGGGAAGTTAGAATGAAATCGTCTGACCAGTTTTTGAGAAAATGCCCGAAATGTATATTTTCAGCAGCCCGATTTTTCAGCCGGAAACGTTATGACATATTTATATTTTATAAACACAAAAGATAGCGTTGGATAGCTTGTTTGAAGAACCTTCTACTGATATCCACAGCAATGACATGGACTGAGTAGTGCGGCCTCAGTGGTTGTTTAAAAAATTGCCTTTTTTCGAATTTCAGGCAGCAGCCACGCCCACAAAAGCATACGAATCAAAATATCCTGGAACAAAACCTTCCTAGTTTTTTTTGTACTTTAATTCTTGAAATTTTGAAAGAAATTAAATGAAGGACACGAACCAAAACACAGTTACCTCTATATCTTTCCAACTAGTAGCCGGAACTTAATATATAAGGTATCGTTTGAAAGGTATTGACCTATAGAATAACACTAAATGGGTGTACCCACATGCCCCCATTAACCGGCAAAGNAATACAAACAATAATCTAAATGTTTTATTTTTCTCAAATAAATTGCTGAAAATATTATCTAAATTATGTATTCAAATCGATGTGTCCATTGAAACATATACTTTTTCGAATACGGAATAAAGTGAAAAAGAATGATCATATTCTTTGTTTTCGAAAATATTAAAAATAAAAAAAAAATTATGAGAAATGACAAAAACTTATCAACTTGGTACCAACTTTGGGTACAATAAACAACTGTATTCGTCTGATTGTCTCGTAGTTTACTTTTGTTAAGATTTCTACCGGGTGTGGGGCGCACACATGTGTGAAGTTTTACTTCTATCACGTGTACGATGTTGCACTCGTGCTATTAAACTAATGCTTTTTGCTCAGTGGCAATTTATACATATGTACATATGTACAGTAGTAGATTGGGTGAACTAAATGCATTCATACATACAAATTTATGTACAACTGTAGGTAATATAGTACGCGTCTTCTCAGGTAGGTTAAGTGCGGGTGATAAACCCATGTAGCATAGTTACATACTGTGTACATATCTGTAATTAAAATGGGGGAAAAATTTTGGCATGTGACTGAAAAAAGCTCTAAAATACACACAAATTGTGGTTTCCAAGACATGTGCGAAGTGATTAGCACAGCTGCATCCTTCAACTTGACAACTCGCGGGAAATTCCCCGATTTCCAGGGAATTTCGGTTTAAGTGGCATTCGGGGAATGGGCAATTTTTTTCGGGGAACTGGGTATGTTATTTTTATATCTTTAAGTAACCAAATTAGACGGATATGTTAATTTTTAACCATTTGACCCTTTTTGGAGCAAATTTTTTTAATTTGAATCGCAATATCTCCACAACAAGAGCTTTCCCAGATATAGGCTGTATATCATATGAAAGCCAATGTTTTCAGCTAGATTTGTGGGAAGTTAGAATGAAATCGTCTGACCAGTTTTTGAGAAAATGCCCGAAATGTATATTTTCAGCAGCCCGATTTTTCAGCCGGAAACGTTATGACATATTTATATTTTATAAACACAAAAGATAGCGTTGGATAGCTTGTTTGAAGAACCTTCTACTGATATCCACAGCAATGACATGGACTGAGTAGTGCGGCCTCAGTGGTTGTTTAAAAAATTGCCTTTTTTCGAATTTCAGGCAGCAGCCACGCCCACAAAAGCATACGAATCAAAATATCCTGGAACAAAACCTTCCTAGTTTTTTTTGTACTTTAATTCTTGAAATTTTGAAAGAAATTAAATGAAGGACACGAACCAAAACACAGTTACCTCTATATCTTTCCAACTAGTAGCCGGAACTTAATATATAAGGTATCGTTTGAAAGGTATTGACCTATAGAATAACACTAAATGGGTGTACCCACATGCCCCCATTAACCGGCAAAGGCAAAAAAACGTTTTTTGTTTCGCAACACTTTAGCCCAATTTTTAAGAATCCGATTAATCGTTTATAAAGCTTGAATACATTTTCTGGACACACAGATATCTCAAACATGTCGATTGGACGTCTGGATAAAAACTTTCAAATCTCGTGTATATAGTTATAAGCGAGTCATTTCAGCATGCTACTGTGGCTGCTTTCGTCACTCGCACGCACTGCCGTGCGCTGTGATATTTTAGAATTCTAAGAATTTTCTAGGTTTTATACACAAGTACAATGAACATACGAATTTTTCGACAATTTGTGATGTTTCACATCTTTACATTTCAGGATGGATTTCAAAATAAATAAAATTCTCAAAATTTTGGAACATATAAAAATTTCTCAATAATTTTGTACATTTCACCACAATTTTTACCAAAATTTCTTGAATCACCCAGATTTCGATAGTTTTTAAAATTTTGGAAATTATCCTAAAAATAAGAAATTTTATAATTTATTTATTTTCGCATAGAAAGNAAAAAAAAAATTATGAGAAATGACAAAAACTTATCAACTTGGTACCAACTTTGGGTACAATAAACAACTGTATTCGTCTGATTGTCTCGTAGTTTACTTTTGTTAAGATTTCTACCGGGTGTGGGGCGCACACATGTGTGAAGTTTTACTTCTATCACGTGTACGATGTTGCACTCGTGCTATTAAACTAATGCTTTTTGCTCAGTGGCAATTTATACATATGTACATATGTACAGTAGTAGATTGGGTGAACTAAATGCATTCATACATACAAATTTATGTACAACTGTAGGTAATATAGTACGCGTCTTCTCAGGTAGGTTAAGTGCGGGTGATAAACCCATGTAGCATAGTTACATACTGTGTACATATCTGTAATTAAAATGGGGGAAAAATTTTGGCATGTGACTGAAAAAAGCTCTAAAATACACACAAATTGTGGTTTCCAAGACATGTGCGAAGTGATTAGCACAGCTGCATCCTTCAACTTGACAACTCGCGGGAAATTCCCCGATTTCCAGGGAATTTCGGTTTAAGTGGCATTCGGGGAATGGGCAATTTTTTTCGGGGAACTGGGTATGTTATTTTTATATCTTTAAGTAACCAAATTAGACGGATATGTTAATTTTTAACCATTTGACCCTTTTTGGAGCAAATTTTTTTAATTTGAATCGCAATATCTCCACAACAAGAGCTTTCCCAGATATAGGCTGTATATCATATGAAAGCCAATGTTTTCAGCTAGATTTGTGGGAAGTTAGAATGAAATCGTCTGACCAGTTTTTGAGAAAATGCCCGAAATGTATATTTTCAGCAGCCCGATTTTTCAGCCGGAAACGTTATGACATATTTATATTTTATAAACACAAAAGATAGCGTTGGATAGCTTGTTTGAAGAACCTTCTACTGATATCCACAGCAATGACATGGACTGAGTAGTGCGGCCTCAGTGGTTGTTTAAAAAATTGCCTTTTTTCGAATTTCAGGCAGCAGCCACGCCCACAAAAGCATACGAATCAAAATATCCTGGAACAAAACCTTCCTAGTTTTTTTTGTACTTTAATTCTTGAAATTTTGAAAGAAATTAAATGAAGGACACGAACCAAAACACAGTTACCTCTATATCTTTCCAACTAGTAGCCGGAACTTAATATATAAGGTATCGTTTGAAAGGTATTGACCTATAGAATAACACTAAATGGGTGTACCCACATGCCCCCATTAACCGGCAAAGGCAAAAAAACGTTTTTTGTTTCGCAACACTTTAGCCCAATTTTTAAGAATCCGATTAATCGTTTATAAAGCTTGAATACATTTTCTGGACACACAGATATCTCAAACATGTCGATTGGACGTCTGGATAAAAACTTTCAAATCTCGTGTATATAGTTATAAGCGAGTCATTTCAGCATGCTACTGTGGCTGCTTTCGTCACTCGCACGCACTGCCGTGCGCTGTGATATTTTAGAATTCTAAGAATTTTCTAGGTTTTATACACAAGTACAATGAACATACGAATTTTTCGACAATTTGTGATGTTTCACATCTTTACATTTCAGGATGGATTTCAAAATAAATAAAATTCTCAAAATTTTGGAACATATAAAAATTTCTCAATAATTTTGTACATTTCACCACAATTTTTACCAAAATTTCTTGAATCACCCAGATTTCGATAGTTTTTAAAATTTTGGAAATTATCCTAAAAATAAGAAATTTTATAATTTATTTATTTTCGCATAGAAAGCTAATCGCTGATTTTTTTGTCGAATACTTTTTTTATTAACTTCAAAATAATACAAGAAAAGCATAGTGAAGCAGGGATACTAAATGTGACCAACTATTCCATAGCTAAAAGAAGTACAGGAAAACCAAAAATAGTATGAAAGTATGGAGAAAATGGTAAAAACAGAATATACAAAAACGGTAAAAGTGTGCCAATTCAACAAAATAATTTTATTGATTAAAAGTCTATACTATACCTATATTATTCTAAGGCAATCGTACAAGTCATGTATCAGATTAAAATGCTCGATCTGAAACTTTGCACAAACATTTCAGATTTAAGAATCATTAGACCACTTTTGAAATATTTTCACGGAAAAGTTTTTAAAGTTTTACATTGAACAAAGCATTGATACGGTCATTTCAATAGGCAGCAACTGTGGAGCGCTCTGAATATGGAGTAAAAATGGACGCCCACAGGCAACACCTGGAATGAGTGTTTTCGGAGCGCTCCGAATATATATGTAAAGTGTTTTTTTGTTATCTAGCCTGTGAACTTGAAAAGCAATTTTTATTCAAGAAGAAACAGATCGTCGTTTCCGAATATTCCTGAAAAGGGACACCGCAAAAAGAACTGTTGACGTTATGGCAGTTTCAAATGCATTTAGTGCATAAAAAATTACTTTTGTCTAATGCCGAATTTCCACTAGGCGTTGAAATGACAAAAAGTTGAAGGCATTTAAAAAGTGCCACGTGGAAATGAATTTAATGACTACTTTTTTTAAGTTAATGACAAGAATATTTTTTAATGCCCAAGTTTGTCATTAAAATTTCTGCTATTTAATGCCTAGTGGAACTCCAACATAACTTTATAACTTTTCATATGTATTTATTAAAGAACTGCAAAAGTCAACATTTTCTGTAAAAATGTCTTTTTCAAAAATATCATGCATTCCTATGTCATGTCAACTCAAACAAGGTGTTGTGCCATGTCATTCCATCTCAAACATACTGTTTTAGCATGTCGTTACTTAGCTAAGCTGTTGTTCGCTGTCTGTAGCATATTTTTAATACTGTTTTTAGTACTGATCCTGCCTTGGATGAAAATATATACAGGTTTTTAATCAGACAATTCTTTAATGCATTTTACTATAATAGGTGATTAAAAAATTTACAAAATCCCTTCCCGTATATAAAATGTAATTATTAATGCTGACTATGTCGCATGTGTCCCATGTGTTGCTTGTGTTGACATGCATAGATTTTATTCAATTATTCGACAGTGTCTTCATATGTTATTGTGAAACATGTATGAGCGACATAATATGAACTGGCACTTGCATGATGTGACACATGTCGCTATGTTTTATAGTTCAACATTTGCAGGCCTTTAGTATTTATTCGAAAATATGCTGGTTCTGGCAGAGAATTCCATAGGGCGAGCGCAAAGTGGTTCCAAACCCAAAAGTAGGGATGTGCCGGATAGAAATTTGCCAGATAACCGGATTCCGGATACCATGTAAAAAATAAGAACCGAATTCGGATATCCGATCGGTTATCCGTTAGACGGCTGCTCTTTTTAAATTTCACAATATTGTTATTTGTTTTTTTTTTTTTTTTTTTTTGTTTATTGACATACTTTTTTACCAGATTATCTGCTTTTTAGAGCTGAACTGTCCAATACGTAATTAAGAATATAAAATTTCCCCCCTGAAAGAAGATAGCTTTTCAATTTGCAACCCCTAATTTATCGATTATTTTTGGTAAATAGAGAAGAAACGTCAAAAACAATGAACGCCGCTAAGCAAAACCACGTGGTTGATGCACTTTTATTAAAAAATGTGATGAAAATCGAACTATGCATGCTTACATGTCGTCCCGCAATATTTTGTGACCCACGTTTCAAAACTTACTTTTCTTTCTGACATCAGTTCGCATTATGGATGTCAGTGGCAAAAATAAATCGATGTAATTCTTTGATTCGATGCATCGAATTGTACATCGATACATCGAAGAGCATACAACGATTCATCGATTTGCATAGGATTTTTTAGATACTATATAACAGCGGAATATGTTATTATCAGGGCCGAAGAAAATAAGCAAGAAAAAACCCATTTTAAGCGGTTAGGATAAGCACTACAACTTTGGAATATGCTCGCAAAACAACAAAATTGAGTGTACAGTTTAATGTTTTTATTCAGTTTATTTCAAGGATTGAAAATTTTTAATGGACAATCAAGTGTTGCTTGATGTTCTCAAATAATATAGCTCTGCGCTAGTCGTTTTAACTTTTTTAAATATTCGATATTCTTCATTTGAGATAAATTGTTTTCAATCTTTTCAATAACACCAATGCTTCCCGTAAAGACAAACCATTGGTTTAAAATTTTTTTACCCAAGCAGAAATGCAATAGAAGTTACGGGTTTATAAAAAACAACGCCAAAGAAATGGTCAAGAAAAATTGGTTGAGCCAAATTTTCATAAGCAGTACGAAGTTTTTAAGAAATTAGCTACGCTTTCTACTATGGTTTGCCAAAGTTTGATTGTGAAGAGTACAAGGCACCCTTGTTTTCAACAGAAATTCTCATTATTCTGAAGTAAAAAGTGAAACAGAAGGCTGTAAAATATCAGATGTCAAAACTCCTTGGACACAACTATTCACACACACGAAATAGCATTAATTTGTTTCTTAACCGTTTTCTTAAAAGGTCCGTACTTACCTTTATACATTGAAATAAACAAAATAAGCCTGATAACTAAAATTAAGCTTGGAAATCCTGTATAAGCAAAATAAGCAATTCCAAGCAAAACTTTACAACTTTTCGGCCCTGGTTATTACCAAAGTGTACAAAATTGCAAATTAATTACTGTAATTGAGCTAATTACTATATTTCTAACGGCATTTTTTTGGATACATTTTAATTTTTGGTTCAAACTCATTTCTCTGATTCTCATTTTTCGATGCGCCAGAGACGTCACTTTTCAAAAAACATCGATGCATTAATGCATCGATACATCAAGTGAAAATTATTTGATGAATCGATGCTTTTCCAACTGATGCTGATTCCAGTTTTTGTACTTTTGTGGATAGCCAAACAATGGATAGACAAGGCAGCGACCGTACAAGAAATAAGGCGGCGATTTAGAAATAGAAGAAAGCTAAGCGAACTGGAAACTGAGTCCTGTAAATTCGAAAGGCATATCAGAAAGAATTAAAGGGGCGATGAAAATTGTGGTTCCGAAGTTATGGCTGATACAAAATCCAACGCCTGCGTTATGCGCTACGCTCTCTTTTACAATCTCATTTATATAAACATACCCTATTATAAGCACCTATGTACCATAGATATGTATGCATACCAAATTTCAAGTTTATGTGACTTTTCAGAAGTTATGGCTGATTAAAAATTGCACGTATATGAGATGATCCACGCCCCCTTTTACAGACTCATTTATATCTACACACCTTAGTATAAGCACCTACCATAGGTATGTCTGCATACGAAATTTCACGTTTATGTGACTTATGGTTCCGAAGTTATAGCTGATAAAAAATGCCACGCCTTTGCGATGTGCTACGCCCCTTTTTACATACTCATTTATATATATACCTTACTAAAAGCACCTACCATAGATATGTCTGCATACCAAATTTAAAGTTCATTTAAATTACGGTTCCGAAGTTATAGCTGATTAACTATTTCACGCGTACGGGAGGTGCCACGCCCCCTTTTTCAATTTTTTCCCAAGAGTATGGAATTAATTTAATTTATCTCGACACCAAATTCCAGTACTCTACCACAAATATTTTAAGAGATATACAACATGAAAATTTTAGTTCTTATCGGAGATGCCACGCCTCCTTTTCTAGTACTGCCGATTTTTCTCTATGCCTATAACCTTCCCGATGTAAAAACAAAGGAGTAGTCCACTTGCAAACAGCGTTATGTGATTTTATAATAGAAAGTCATAAATTTGAAAAAAAAAACGACTACGACTGCAAGTAACATTTAAATTGAATCTTTGTTATTATTATCTGAAAATTTGGATAAATAACATAACATACCATGACATAAGATAACATTAACAGTCTATACGACCTAAAGCAGTTTTCTAGGTTCATCAGAAGATGGATACTTTTGAAAGTTTATAAATAAGTATGATAGCGACTTTTGGAAGAAGAGTTAACATTTTATGCTATTTTTTCAGAATATAAAAAGATTTTGCACTGTGTTGTTAGTGGACATGAAACTACTTTAAATACTGGTACGTAATCCACCAAAAACTAAAAATCTAAAAAATTTTACATAGCGCACTTTGCAAGTGGACTACTCAAATGAGTGTGCAAAGTATCGTGCGATTCCGTGTCGCGGTTCAAAAGTTATAAGGTAATAAACAAGCAGACATTCACATTTATATATATACTAGCAGAGCACCCGACGTCGTTCGGGGTAAACAAATAAAAATAAAAATATAAAACAGTAATACAAATATACAGCTCAGCATAAATTAGAGGAAAACTATTTTCTTTCTGTTTAAATTAAGGCATCCTTATGAGCCAAACTTTTAGCTTTATCATACTTCAACTAATATATATTGATGATCACTTTCTGTACTAAAAATCTTGTTCCATTATAAATATTAGCTGAATTAAGGAAACGATAGAATTTTTAAATTAAAATTAGTCTACTATGGGACATTCTGCTCAGCTTCCTATTCGGTAAGCTGTTTTAGTTTTGCTGCACTTTTCCAGTAGAATGCTTATGTCAGAAGTAGTTTTATTCATTATGCACGAACATGTTTCGTTTGACAACATCGCGGGATCAATAAAATGATTCAATCTTTCCATTTCAAAATGCTCTAAAGACTGTAAGGTTTCAAAAAAACTCAGTTTTAAATATCCGAGTGGTCTAATAGCTGAATACACATTTATCTCCCTTTTACAAACACATTTATACATACTTTATTCTAAACACCTCCCATACATATGTCTGCACACCAAATTTCAGGTTCATGTGACTTATAGCTCCCAATTTATGGTTGGTTAAAAATTCCACTCCTGTGGTATGTGACACGCCCCCTTTTACAAACCCATTTATATATTACCTTACTATAAACACCTACCATATGGTTTTGAAGTTATAGCTGATACATTTTCCACGCCTTTTACAAACTCATTTATATATATCTTTTTATAAGCGTCTACCATATCTATACCTGCATACCAAATTTCAATCTCGTGGGGCTTATGATAGCTGATAAAAAATTCTACGCCTATGGGATGTGTAACACCCCTTTTACAAACTCATTTATATATAAGCACCTACCATTGATATATCTGCATACTAAATTTCAAGTTCGTGGAACTTATAGCTCCGAAGTTATAGCTGATAAAAAATTCCAAGCCTATGGGATGCGCCACGCCCCCTTTTACAAACCCATTTATATATAAGCACCTACCATTGATATATCTGCATACTAAATTTCAAGTTCGTGGGACTTATAATTCCGAAATTATAGCTCATAAGAAAATTCACGCCTATGGGATGTGCAACGCCCCTTTTACAAACTAATTTATTTATGGCCTACTATAAGCACATACCATAGCTATGCCTGCATACCAAATTTGAAGTTCATATGACTCATGCTTTCGAATTTATAGCTTATAAAAAATTCCACATCTACGGGATGTGGTGGACCACGCCTCCTTTTACAAAGCTATTCATATATACCTTATTATAAACGCCTACCGTAGCTGTGCCAGCATACCAAATTTCAAGTTCGTGGGGTTTATGGTTCCCAAGTTATAGCTGATAAAAAATTCCACGCCTACGGAATGTGCCACGCCCTCTTTTATAAACTCACTCATATACACCCTACTATAAGCGCTTACCGATGCTGTGCCTGCATACCAAATTTCAAGTTCGTGGGGCTTATGGTTCCCAAGTTATAGCTGATAAAAAATTCCACGCCTACGGAATGTGCCACGCCCTCTTTTATAAACTCATTCATATACACCTTACTATAAGCGCCTACCGTAGCTGTGCCTGCATACCAAACTTCAAGTTCGTGGGGTTTAGGGCTCCCAAGTTATAGCTGATAAAAAATTCCACGCCTACGGAATGTGCCACGCCCCCTTTTTTAAACTCATTCATATACAGCTTGCTATAAGCACTTGCTGTAGCTATGCCTGCATACGAAATATCAAGTTCATGTGACTTATGGTTCCGAAGTTACAGCTGATAAAAAATTCCACGCCTACGGAATGTGCCACGCCCCCTTTTTTAAACTCATTCATATACAGCTTGCTATAAGCACTTGCTGTAGCTATGCCTGCATACGAAATATCAAGTTCATGTGACTTATGGTTCCGAAGTTACAGCTGATAAAAAATTTCACGCCTTTCCTATGGGAGGTGCCACGCCCTCTTGTCGAATCCCAATTTTGTCTCCCTATTATAGGCCCAGGTGTCATGGCAATACTCTGTCAAAATTTCGTTAGATTCTGTCCGTCCGTATAGGCTGCAACCTGGCACATACATACATACATACATACATACATACATACTTCCACAAATATATAATGGATATCTATCCTTCTCTTAGCGTAAAAATAATTTTTGGGGATCCTAGCGCCACCTAGCGAGTGCATTTTTGGTCAGAATATTTCTTTTCTAGGTGCTGACACATGTTCCAAATACCAACCAAATCGGGCTAGCCGTTTAGTAGTTTAGTGACGTTTAATGTACAGAAAACTATGAAATTGTGAAATCGTGACGTCTCAGCATTCTTCATTTTTTGGCAATAACAACAAAGAATTTAAAATTTTTTTAAACCGAAAAAACCTTCCACACAGAAGGTGCAAACCAGTACTTTTTACAGAATCGAAATCAGTTCAGCTGTTTGGTCAGGCATCGCGGTCATACGAAAGACATTTCATTTTGTAACCGACTTCCAAAAAAGGAGGAATATTTATTTTTTTTTTTATGTATGCTACCGCATAACTTTGGACCACGTCAACCGATTCGTCTTTTTGCATCGGAAAGGTAGTGTCTCAGAGGTGGTCCCGTACTAATCTGGTTGAGATCAGTGGATCATGAGATATATATATATATTTATATGAGAGTTGAAGTCGGTTTTTTTTTCTAAAAATTACTTGTATATGTATATGTATATAGAGCCAATGCCCGCCCGTTCGAGGCGCCTAATAAGAACTTTTGCGTGGGCCAATGCAAAAATAGCGTTTAGAAGAAAAACCGGTACGTAAAGTAAAAAAAATTTAACGGCTAAAGAGCGGAGTCCTCCCAATACATAGGCCAAAAATAGTAGCGCTTTGAGGACATATGGAATACTAATCCCTTTCGATGACATGAGCTTTGCCGATGGTCTTATTACCACCTGTGAAATCTCTGCCAAGCGTGCATAATCTCCTTTGATCTTGCAACTACAACATTGGTCCGATGCGGAAGCCAATGAAAGTCCTTATAAGGAAGTCTAAGAGAACAGATGACCGATTTCTGTTATAAGAGGGCCAAGAATTCTCGCTGCCCTACAGCATGAAAAGTTTTCCCGTACATTGGCTAAATGAATCGTGTGATCTCTTGAATATCGTTCAAATGAAGCCATTGATATACCTACCGTGTTCCTTCTTCGACGGACGTGGCCCCCTTTTCCAATACCTGCCACTTTCCGTCGTGAGCACGGTATTAATAACATATATAGCCGTGTCAAATTTCAGGACGTTGGCTTGAGCGGTTTCAGCCATAAGCGATATGAGAGTTTCAGTTTGTATGGGAGGTGACACGCCCCCTTTTCCAATACCGGCCACTTTTCTCTGAAAGGAAGGTATTGATAACATATGTGGCTGTTTCAAATTTAGGGCAATATGAGAAAATAACTTTGTATGGGAGATGCCACGCCCCCTTTTAGAATATCTGCCACTTTTCGCCATAAGCACGCTACTGATAACATATGAATGTGGCTGTTTCAAATTTAAGGCATTAGCATAAGGCAGTTCCAGACATAAGCAATATGAGAAGTTCCGTTTATATGGGAGGTATCACGCCCCCTTTTCCAATAGCTTCAAGTTTTCGCCGTAAGTAAGGTATTTACAATTTATGCATCCATGCATCAACATTTTATTGTGACGTATGTATATGTGTATACAGTATATTTTGCTTTGCTGCCTCTATGCTTAAGTGCACATTTAAGATACCTACCCCAAAATGCGCATCAAAAGCATTATTTTTAACATTTATAAGGAAACTGCTCCGATAGATGCATTCAACATACCTGCACATTGGCGATACCTGCCTTAAAAATTGTGCGACTAGTATCAATTATCAATGAAAGTATTACGTTTAAGTGCACTGGCCCTACAATTACCTAATTTTACAACCTTTTATTTATTTTTCTCATCTCGCAGAACAACGAAAATGGCTATCAATTTATGTAGTTATATACATAGATAATTAGATAACATTCGGTAAAAATTTCGCTTGCAGTAATTTCTGCATTGTAAGTGCTCCGCCAATATTTGGTTTCATAGGGATTCGGATACCTTCCTCATTGAAGTAGTAAAGAAAATTCACTTAAGTGCCTTTTTCGGTTACGTGCACAAGTTTTTCGTGCAAAGAATGATGTGCAGCTAAGCAAAATATACTGTATATCCATCATTCTCCCACTGTATAAAAACGTTAGGAATATTCCTACCCTAGCGCACCCTATCGTGTAATTTTTTAGTCCAAATATTCCTTTTCAATTGGCTAACAAATTTTCTATGAGCCAAATCTGCAACTAAATGTAGTTTTTAGGAATATCCCGGCCCCAGCGCCACCGAACGGTTTAATTTTTAGTCGGAACATTTCCCTTCAAGGTGCTGACATATGTTCCAAATATGAACGAAATCGGTCCAGCCGTTTGGTAGTTTAGTGACATAAAATAAACAGAAAACTCTATGAAATTGTAGGTGTAGATGTAGGTGTTCTGACTAAAAACTTGGAAAAAGGCAAAATGAGATTTGAAAAAAAGGCACATATTTTTTAATTTTGTTATGTACTTCCTTTATGTACAATGTGCATGTCCAATTAAAGATATTAAAAAATACATACAGTGGTCAAAAAATTATAGCTGGACCACTTTTTGCCAAGTTTTAACGTATTATTCTCGTTGTTATTTAATTTTGGCAATTTTTTTTATAAAAATACTTGCATACCCGGCGAACTTCGTCCCGCACAAAATAAATTTTTTGTACACGGTCAACAATTTGGGTTTAATTTTTAAAATGCGCTGGGACTAGTGCCTTTTTTAATCTTTTATAGTCTACTTTTTAAACCAGTCAATAGTTTTAAGCAATTTTTAATATATTGTGGTTTAAATTTTAGTCCAAAAAGTTCGTGGTTTAAAAATCAAACCAAAATGTTTAATTCTAGTTTCTAGGTTTCATATATAGAATATTTGGTTTAAAATCTAAACCGAAATAGAAAATGTTTGCACACAGCGAAATGTGGTGTTGATTCAAACTGAACATATGAAACCACATTTACATGCGTGGCTGTAGCTGAATGTGCAAAGCTGCTTGATACAAACAGATTCTGGGCCACGATTAAACTCGTATTTCAAAATCCGGGCTCTTGTATTTTTGCATAAATTAATATACACACAAAAACCATTGTACCTGTACAAAAACATTAAACTAGGCCAGTGTATCCGAACATTGAATCTGATTGTTCCCGCATATTCATACTTGGACTCACAGCGTATGTTCTTTGTTAGCGCCATAAAACTATGGAACACAATACCGAGTGAAATAAAGTTAATAAAACAAGCAAGGTGTTTTAAAACTGCAGTTTCTAACTACTTCTGACCTATCTTTCTCTCTTTCTTACTCTTAATAATTAGCCCTAGTCTATAAATATAATAGTTTAAATTTTAAGTTGCGTTTGTATGTATACCAACTTTGTTATTTTGAATTACAAGAAGATGTACTCCCACAAGACTTATTTAGTCTTACTATGTGCAAAAACAAAACAAATAAATTGAATTGAATTGAATTGAATACAATTGGTTGCTACTAAGGCTTTCCGGGTTCAATCCCAATCAGACGGAGCATGAAATTTTATTTTTATTTTTTATTCTTAGGCACTCGGCACATTACGCGCCTAATCTAAGTAAAGTAATCGTTTCGTCATACCGAAACGAATGCATGACGACTCGACTTCTGTACACTTGCACGCCGTGCATAAGTCACCATCTAATAAACACTTTCTACACATAACAAATTTTCTAGCCGTTCTTTCTGCTCAGAAATATTGCATAAACGCTTGTGGTTTAATACAATTTGCACGAATTTTAGCACGAAATCATACATTTCCAATTATTTTCTATTGAATTGACAAATAAATTTTATTTCCAACACAAAAAAGTAAACAAATGATGATTTCAAAACTGTAAGCGCCATACAATGTTGGGCGCTTCGATTCGTGAAGCTTTTATGATTAGGCGAAAACAAGATTTTGAATCGTAATGTACAGAGCTTCATTGAAATACATGTGTTCGGCATAAACGCTTTATACTTTAGTATGCCAAAACGATTACACTACTTTGATTAGGAGCTTAATGTGCGGAGTGCCTTAATTATGAAAATGTTTGGGTTTGAAATTTAAACCGAACTATCGTCGACATTTTGACGATTGGTAAAAGTTTTTTGGTTAAAGCTGGGCTGTGTCAGCAATGCAGGTTCCGGTCTATAGTTTACCGGTATCTGCGAAATAAATAAAATATGTCTAATTTTAATACGAAACCACTCCGTATCCATCACTGCCAACCTCCGCCCAACTAACCGCTTCCGTTTCTGGTGGAATCTTCGACACTTCCTCTAAGGCTAACCGTCTGCTGCAGTACTGGCTGTCGTAACCAACCCTAAGTGGCACTTTCCTGTGACGATCTGTCAGGATCATTCTCTGGAGGTCAATCTTCATGCCTTGGCCAAGTAAGAAATCCACGCCGATGATGACTTCATCCACAATGTCTGCCACTATAAACTTAGTGTACGAGCCCACACCGTCGATTATTACCTCGCATGGTACTTCTAACACTTGGGTGCGTTCACCAGTTGCAGTCTGCAGCTTTGCTCCAGGTAGTGGCTTCACATAAAAAGTGGCCAAATCCGGTCGAATAATGGAATGTGTCGCTCCAGTATCCACTGTCAGTACTCTCTCCTGCCCATTCACACATCCACCAACAGTGAGGTTGCATGCTTTCCGGCCAATTTGTGAGACGGAGATTATGGGCCCTTCAACTTCTGAAGCCAGCACGCGGCCCTTTCTGCTGACTCGTTTCAGTTTAACGACTGATTGGAGTTGGCTTCGTCTCCTTCAGCCCTGCGTTTGCGTCCTGCTGAATTGTTGGGCCCACTAGAACTTGCGCAGCAATCGCGGGTGAAGTGGCCTGGTCTTCCCCATTTAAAACCTTTGCCAGAGCCATTCTTTTTCTCGCCCAGCAGTTGGATAATCTTCTTCAGCATTTCATTTGTCTCTTCCGGTGTTTCCACTTCCACACGATGTGCTTTGTAGGCTGGTCTACTTAGGAGACAGTTTCAGCAAATGTTGGCTTTGGATTCGCGTACGTCTCTCGTTTGGTATACACGTCCCGCATTCCGTTGATGAACCTCTGGATCTTTACCCTTTCTAGGTGTTCACCAGATGCATTTCCAATAGCCAAGTGAGCCAACCTCTCGATCTCTGAAGCGAATTCCTGTAGAGTCTCGTTGGACTTTTGGCAGCGATTCTCCAGCTCCATCTGGTAGATCTGTCGCCTGTGCTCGCTACCATAGCGTCTTTCCACGGCCACCATCAGTGCATCGTAATTGTTCCTTTCACAGTCGGGAATAGTCTGCAAGATTTCCGCTGCAGGTCCTTTTAATGCAACGAACAGAGCAGCGGATTTATCCTCCATGCTCCAGTGATTTGCTGAAGCTGTCTTCTCGAACTGGAGCTTAAAGACCTGGAAAGGAATCGTGCCGTCAAAGGATGGAGTTTTTACCTTGGGAGCGATCGTCGAAGCGGCTGGACGATTCAACTGCAAGTCTCGGAGTCGACCTTCTAACTCGCCCATCTTAGCCTCGACTTTGTCCTGTCCCTCTTCGATTTTTTCCTGTATTTGTGCTATATTTGCGTCCTGTGCTTCCAATTGGGATGACATCTGTGCTGATACCGCTGATAATGTACGTGTGTCCAGCGCTTGTATCTACGATGAAACATCTGATGACAACTGCGACCTTTGTGCTTCCAGCTGCGATGAAATGCGTGTTTCCTGCACTTGCAGCTGCGATGAAATCTGTGACATGGCAGTCAATAACGTGTTCCTGTCCAGAGTTGTTGATTACGAAGGAGCCTTTTGCTTCCCGGATGTCTGATGCACATCCTTCGACGAACATGCACCCTCATCCTTCTGTTCGTCCTTTGCGGATGTATCGTCGGGTTTACCCTGGAAGTCGTATTAGTCCACGTCGATTCCTTCAGCTTCCATAGCCTCTCGCAACCGGGATAACAACTCCACTTTTCTTCCGGAGATTGCTAAATTTCGCTTCTCCAACTCCTGTTTGAATTNATGTATATCGGTAACCGTTCTACCAATTTGTACCAAACTCGGTGTGGTTATTGTGCTTGCCACATGAAAGCAAAGAGTTGAAAATTATTGAAATCGGACTAAAATTACGGCCGCTTTTCAAATAACGGTAAATTTCAGAAATGCTTGAAACTTGAATATTTCGAAATTGAAGGACGCTAATTTACTCAAAATTGATACACCCCGGCTTACCATCTAGCGGTAGGTTTCGGAAAGGTGAAAAAACATATATTTAATGTTTGCGCCGGGTATTTAATTTTCGGCTCCGCCCGAACTTAGATTTTCTTACTTGTTAGAATTCAATTTAATTGTCTTTTCTATAATTTAAGTATTCGTTATTTTATTTTACTTCGTTTTATATTATTTTAACCGAATTAAAAAAAAAGGTTATCAATTCTTCGGATATTTTTGTATGTATGTTACAAGATATTTTTAGACCACGTAAACTGTTTAATTTTTTATCGGTACGGCGGTACCTCAAGCGTGACCCTATACTAATTTGATTTAGTGCCGATTTTTGTACCATGAAGAAACTAAAGGCAATCTTAAAATTTGTTTGCTTAAAATCCACGTATTGTAATGCATTTTATTTTACTTTATTTTGTTTTGTTTTATTTCGTTTTATTTTATTCCTTTTTATTTTATTGTACTTGATTTTATCTAACTTGATTTAGTTTTATAGTATATTTTCATAAGAAATATGACTTCACAGGACTGATTTGTAAATTTTGTAGCAAAGTGGGGAATAGCAAGAGGCAGATAACGCTGCCAACAATATTAACTCGATGCTCGCCATCTTAAGCAACAACCTCCATATTGTTGCTCCAAATTCGAAAGTACGTATATAATAAGCACGATTTCGGCTTTTGAGAAGGCGGATATGTGGTGCTCTTCAAATACAGCTATGCGCAGACGCGGCTACTGCTAAATGTTTTGAGTTTACAGCCACAATTAACGCTTTTAGTCCAAAATATTCATTTTATAAAAAAGTTTCCTTTTCTTTTAATTTGTGTTATCTTATTGTAAAGCGTTCGTTCACCGCTCATAATACATACAACAAAAGAAATATTTAAATATCTCTGTTAGAGGTATACTAATTTATCGCACACACTCTCCTCTCTCTACAGCAAAACTTTACTAAATAACTTTTTAGCCTTATTACTTTTTCACCGCACTTTTACTTCAATCGTTTCCACTAACCGAAATTCCCGAAACCGTCCGCATCCGCTAAGAGTCCGTCGAGCACTGAAGATCAAATTGAGCCACGGTTACGTTTTGAGCCACAAACACGACGTACGACGAACAATCAAGCAAGCAAGTGCCCAGCAAACAACGACCACGACAACAAAACAGCTTCATACGCAAGCGGACAAGGCGCGGGTGAGCAGGCGCGAAGACATAGTTTTCGTCGTCGTCTCCAACCTGAAAATTGCGCTAACTTGCTCCACCACTCACATGCATACATCGGCATTCATGTCGTTGCCGACTAATGTATATTGTTGTTTGTCTTGTTGCTGGTGGTTGTGCTGTTGTTAACAGCTGAGTCGAGCCGGTGCTGGAGCTGCCAGCTGTCAAGCCATTGCTAGCATAGCCTGATTCCGCCTCTTGACTTTTTTTCTTGCTGTTGCTACCCTGCAGAGAAAAGCCAAACCAGCCAATAAAAATACTAGTTCATTAACTAGTATATGCTAAAACGATGGCTTACCAGTTCAACAATTCCGAAGAACTAAAGCGTTCAGCGACATCTGCCTTTGAATTGCCAAAGTCAATATACATAATTATTTCAGTTTGAATTTAAATAACAAAACTGAAAATCTATTTTGATTGCAGAAAAAACATACATATGGAAACAAATACTTGTGCCATAAAAAAAAAATACAATTTGTTTTTGATTATATTTAAAAATTACAATTGGCGCGTTTCTAAGACGTAGCTGTTGTTATACTATTGAGCGCTTGATTTAGAAACGCACAGTTGAGTAGTTCCGCNAGACTTCGAAATGACCCCCAGAGGACTATTGATGGCTTAAAGGCAAAAATTAGTGAAATCTGGGATTCTATAACTCCAACTGAATGTGTATCACTAACTAAAACTATGCATCTTAGACTGAATGCCGTAATAAATACAAAGGGGGACGTTACACAGTATTAAAGTTCAGTTACGTTGACTGTATGAAGTAATAGTGGTCGCTTTAATTTTCTTAATATTAATAGTTCCTTTTGAAATAAATGAACATTTCCTTTATGTATCAAAAAATTATTTTTTTCTTTTTTTAATATAAAAGCTAGTCTATTAAGCTCTTCAAAAAGTAGAATTCGCTTATAAAAAAATTCACCACCTACTTGCGAAAAATCGTTGAAAGTGGAAGCGTAAAAAAATGTGTAAGTGTATGAAGTAATAGTGGTTAGGGCAAGTAATGTACAGAAAACTCTATGAAATTGTGAAATCGTAACGTCTCAGCATTCTTCATTTTTCGGCAACAACAAAAAAAAAATTTAAATTTTTGTGAATCGAAAAACCTTCCACACAGAAGGTCAAAAAAACACTTTTTACAGAATTGAAATCGGTTCAGCCGTTTGGTCAGGCATCGCGGTCATACGAAAAACACGAAAAAAACGGTCAAACGATATAGATAGTTCATTCTTTTACAAAATCCGTACAAATTTCGAGCTTTTTTAAAAATTCAAAAAAATCAATTGTAGTTTTTAGCCATTTGAAACTTGTAATTTTTTTCGAAATTTTTACGAAAATTTGTTGAATTTTTTTTAATTGCATAAATTTTTAAGGCAGTGGCACTCGATTGGTACATTTGTACAGATTGGTATATTTTTAAATTGGGCTATTGGTACAAAATAAAAAAATTTGAATTTTTTTGTAGTCAAAAGATTAGTACAATACAGCGATGTTCTATTGAAAAATTTCAGCAAATTAATTTTCGTGATTGGGATAAAGAAAAGTATTTGGGGTACGATTTGCACCAAATTTTTGCAAATACCCAATCGTGTGACACTGCCTTCAAACTTGTATTTATACGGATGTTGTTAAAGAATGAACTATAAAAAACTAACCAAAATTAAATAATAACATAAATAATATTTTAACTTTTGAAAATTTGGTGCGGCTATAATTTTTTCGACTACTGTACATTAGACTGCATCAAACCTAGTATACATATTTTAAGACTTCTACCAAAATATTTCGGAAAAATATTAAGATTTTCGTGAGCTGGACCGGTTTGAAAACACCCCTCCGATGACAAAACAGTTTAAGTTTAAAAAATCTACATAAAAATATTAAAAATGGTTACCAACGGAATCATGATAATGAGGTTTTTGATGCTGTATTTTAACTTTTTTCAAAGATTTGTGTAATAAAAACTTGAATAACTTAAAAAATATACACATGCCCATGCGGCTTATAGAAGCGCAGGGACCTCTTGCCAAATTGGTGTTGGAAAAATTCAAAGCCGTTTTCTCAGCTAACTTAGGCTTGGAGACAATAAGGGGTGTGGATAAAATTGTAAAGGGCGAGGAAAATGCCCTTATTCCTGATAATATGAACGTTTCAAACGTTCCATATTTAAATTGGGCTCCACTTGTATCAACTTACGTCGAGCGCACATTTAGTACATTCAAGGCTTTTCTTCGCGAAAATCGAATGAAAATGCTGCCAGAAAACTTCAAAATGCATATTGGGGTTCAATGTTACAACAACTATACAGATTAAAGTTTTATGAGTTAGAAACTCGAAAGGATAAAATAGTTTTCTCTTTTTACTTGTAATATAAACATTTCTAAAATAAATGTATTTTATGATTGTTCTTCGTGTTTTCTGTCTTTTTTTAGTGCCTTATTTTGCTTTTTTTGCAATACCTAGTGCCTTTTCCTGCCTTTTTCGCTATTTTGTTTTTGCCTTTTTTGCAATACCTAGTGCCTTTTCCTGCCTTTTTCGCCATTTTATTTTGCCTTTTTGAAGTGAAACTTCTTTAGCGGCGGTTGGTTGGTTGGGAGTAAATTGGCAAATTCAGCGGAAATTGCACACGGCTCTGGTTGGGACGCAAATGATGCAATGGAAGTGATGCAACGGAAATGGTGCAACGGAAATGTTACAACGGAAATGATATGGGGCTGAAACAAGTACTTCTTGTGTATATGCAACGGAAATGATGTAACAGAAATGATGCAACGGAAATGGTGCAACGGAAATGGCTGGGGCTGAAACAAGTGCTTCTTATGTGTATGCATATGGTATCTATAAATTTAACAAAAATTTTCTAACAAAAGGTTAAAGAATAACACTTAGAAAAAGACCAATACAAGAATGAAAGTAAAGGTGACTACGTACATAAATGAAGAAAAGGATAAAGGCAAAGGTAAAAATAACAACAAAAACAAAGATGCGTAAAGATAAAGGCAAAAATGAAGACCAAGGTAAATCTAAACACTTTACTTATATATATAAGAACAAATGTGAAGGGGAATATGTAGCTGAAAAAAATGATGAACATAAAAGTAAAGACAAAGAGGAGGATGAGGATACCGATAAAAGCAAAGATGAAGATAGGGGAAGAAAGATTAAAATAGAGGTAATTAAAGAGGAAAGGATATAGAGAGACAGAGATTTTCGGGATTTTCGAGACCTACCGATAAAATAATCGATATTTTTATCGGTTTTGTTATCGATATTTATCGATTTGTTATCGATATTTACCGATTTTGTTATCGATATTCATCGATTTTGTCATCGATAATTATCGATTTTGTTATCGATAATTATCGATTTTGTTATTGATATTTATCGACTTTGTTAGCGATATTTATCAATTTTGTTATCGATTTTAATATCGATATTTATCCGATTTTCTTATCGATATTTATCGATTTTGTTATCGATTTGGTTATCGATATTTATCGATTTTGTTATCGATATTAATCGATTTTGTTATCGATATGAATCGATTTTGTTATCGATAATTTTTCGATTTTGTTATCGATATTTTTATCGATTTTCTAATCGATTTAGCTACCAATGGTATTATCGATGTTGCTATTGAAATTTTTATCGAATTTGTCATCGATTTTGGTATCGGTATTTTGATGGACGATATAATCGATTTTGTTATCGATAGAGTATAATGATAAAAATTAAGATAATGGAAAAACAGAATAACATGATTGTTATTAAAACGAACAGTGGTAGAGGTAGGGATCAACATTGATAGAAAAAAAGCGAAAAAATATAACCTTAAGCAAAAGCAGATGTGTGTATGTATAGATAGATAAGTAACGTAAGTTCCACTTCTACAGTGTGGCCCAGGCGCACTTATTTATAGGTTTTTAGGTCCTAAAAATCCGTTCCCTGCTTATGAGGTAACAGTGAAAAAATATTTTCTCACCCTTTTTATTTCTTCACACAAAAAAACTCATTCACGTCCCTTTTTTTTATTCAATACCAACACATCTTAATTCAACATGGAATGACACTCGTTATCTTACCTTCCTTTTTCATACTTTGAATGAGCTTATTCGCAAAGAAGTTAAAGGGTTGAGAAAATACCTTACCAATGATACCTCATAAGTTTAAATTGGTTAGGTTTTGACTGAGTTATTCAAGTTTTTCTTAAACCAGTCTTTGGAAAAAGTGCAAAAACAGCATCAAAAATCTCATTATTATGATTCCGTAGAAAAGTTTTTTTTTAATATTCTTATGCCAAATTTTTAAGCTTAAACTGTTCAGTTATCTGAGGTAATTTTTGCAAAAAAATATTAAAAAAAAACTGTTCTTATTAATAAAAAACCAAATTTTTGGAGGTATTTTCAAATCGTAAATCTTAATATTTTTGCGAGATATTTATATATATATATATAATAGATTTTATAATTCCAGTGGAAAAACAGTACCGCTTTTTTTTGTATGGGGAGTGATGCAGTCTACTTTACATAAGTTGACTATGATTACTCGGCCGTCTATCATAGTAGCACAATACCGCTAAATACATTTTAAAATTTTCTGGTAATAGCCTCATGCGATTATCGATTACATGTTTTGTTGTTTTTTGTGAAATATTTTATTTTTACCAGTAATTTTCTTTTAATCAAAATACGTTGAAATAAAAGTGAAAATAAAAAAATATTTGCCAGAACCCGCAGAACATGTATAACTAAAAAATATAAACAATATAATTGTTTATAAGTTATTTGTTGTTAAAATTTCTTAAGTCGTTCCCCTTGATTTCCTAATCAAATAGTGCATTTGTCACATACTTTCATATATATAAATGCACATAACACTACCTAATAGTCAACACACTTTTATTTTAATTTATCTTGTAAATAAATCACTTTAATCCAACTTTTATTAACTTGTAATTACATTACATTGTACCCATATTTACATGGTTGCAAACTGACACATAAGATGTGTTGCCATACTGTACAAAACAATACAATAGAAAGAATTCTACGTAGTGAGGGTTATAATCCCTAAGTGCGGCCGCAGGTCGCCTACGCAGAAAGGTTTTCTCTGCAAAAGGTGTTTTGCCCCCTTTTTCAGCAACACAGAAAGGAGAATTCTACGTAGTGAGGGTTATAATCCCTAAGTGCGGCCGCAGGTCGCCTACGCAGAAAGGTTTTCTCTGCAAAAGGTGTTTTGCCCCCTTTTTCAGCAACACAGAAAGGAGAATTCTACGTAGTGAGGGTTATAATCCCTAAGTGCGGCCGCAGGTCGCCTACGCAGAAAGGTTTTCTCTGCAAAAGGTGTTTTGCCCCCTTTTTCAGCAACACAGAAAGGAGAATTCTACGTAGTGAGGGTTATAATCCCTAAGTGCGGCCGCAGGTCGCCTACGCAGAAAGGTTTTCTCTGCAAAAGGTGTTTTGCCCCCTTTTTCAGCAACACAGAAAGGAGAATTCTACGTAGTGAGGGTTATAATCCCTAAGTGCGGCCGCAGGTCGCCTACGCAGAAAGGTTTTCTCTGCAAAAGGTGTTTTGCCCCCTTTTTCAGCAACACAGAAAGGAGAATTCTACGTAGTGAGGGTTATAATCCCTAAGTGCGGCCGAAGGCTGCCTACGCAGAAAGGTGTTCTCTGCAAATGGTGTTCAGCCCTCTTCTTTGGCAACACCGAAAGGAGAATTCTACTTAGTGAGGGTTATAATTACGGTGACCATATTAACCAACGTAAAATAAAGGAAATTTTTTTTCAAAATGATTTGGGAATACGTACATACAACTTGTATGATAAAAGTACCTTACCCATATCGTAATTTAAATCAAGTATTTACCAGTTAATTATATTATTTAATTGTCCAATTTCCAATGCTCTAGCGAAAAATGAAGCCAAATCCAAGGACTTCAATTTTTACTAAAAAGCAAAAAAAAAGATTTATTTTGGTGAACATTTTTTTATAACATTTCAAAATTTTTGTTTGTGTATTTTTTTTTTGTTTTGAGAGAACCATACAATTGTTTTCAACTAGTTTTTGTTATGAAACATTTATTAACTAGAACAGGAGAATACATTTTCTTCAAACTCGCTACTTTTTCTGCAGTTTGCACAAAAAAATTTAATATGATCAACCAAAAATTCAGAAATCAGGCTCAACTGGTCTCTTGCAAATATTGTAAGCTTTCATAAAAGAAAAATACAAATTAATCAGATGAAGTGAAAAATGAAGGCTCTAATGAATTATGAACACTTAATGCCAGTTTTGAACCACTGTGCAGCAGGGGGTTTATTGTTCTATTTCAGTGGAACTGGAAACTCAGCGTGCAACACGATCCTGGGCACAACTTTCCCTGTGCTTTATAGATTGTACAAAGATAACCGATTAAATAGAAACCCTTAAGTGGGACGCGAAACAAACTGGGGAATGTTTTCATTATATTTTATAAGGGACATTTTCATTTTTCATATTCTGCGTTTAAAAGTTTACCTCTGAAAAATGCAGAGCCGATTTAAAGGACAGTTTAAGAAATAAAGGACAAAGGCGTCATTTATTTTGAAAGAAATTATAAAGGACAGGGTTCTAAAATAAAGGACTGTCCTTTAAAATAAAGGACGGGTGGTCACCGTAGGTATAATCCCTAAGTGCGGCCGAAGGCAGAAGGTGTTCTCTGCGAAAGGTGTTCAGCACCTTTTCTTCGGCAACACAGAAAGGAGAATTCTACTAAGTGCAAATTCTGCATTAAAAATCTGCTTTTATTATTCAAAATTCCAGTCTGGCAGCACCAAGTTTGATGTTATTTTGCTATCTTATTCATCGTTTATACGAAAACTTTAACAACAAATTATATAAAAACTATAGGGTTGCTAGAAAAAAAGGGGGATATTTTTGAAACCAGACAGTCCTATTCTACCCCCCCTCATCCACACTTTTTCTAAAATTTGCCGTCCGCATACTAAAATTTTCCCCATGTTTTTATTGGACATCTACAGATGGAAATGGTTAGGTTATTTTTACAAATGGCATTCAAACGTTAATACATATTTTGCAAAAAATCCCTTTGGCTTATTTATTACACATATTTTACAATAAATGCATGTGGAGTTTGCATATTTTTGTTTGATTTACAACCATTTAAATTTAGAGCGACATCTCTTGACAAAAACAAAATACCTATAACTTTTCCCCAAATATTTTTCTAAACCACTGTCAATGTTCCTATTTAAGCTAAGAATCCAGCTCCTAAGAAAACGGTCAAGAAAAAATTGCCATTATTTTGTTTGTGTCAAAGGAATTTTGACATCTGATATTTAACAGCCTGCTGTCTCAATCTTTCTTTACGAAATAATGGAACCTGCATATATTTCTGTTGAAAAGGTGGGTTGCTTTGTGCTCCTTTTTTACTTTAGAAAACTTAAGAAAACCGTCGTAGAAAGTAGAGATGGGCAAAATACGTGATTTTCTACGTGACACGTGGTGTCACGCTTTTTGATACGTGAGCGTGAGCGGGTTTGAGAGAAAAATCACGTAATTTCCGTGATCGTGCGGGACTGAAATTTTTGCTGGCGTGAGCGTGCGTGAGTTAGTTTTCCGTCAATCACGTAATTTTCACATATCACACTTTTGAGGTATAATTGGAAAGGTAGTTTCCCACTATTTTTATTTGTGTGCAAAAAAAACTTATTCAAAACCTCATAACTCCAAATCGGAAAAGTTTTGGTCCAGTTATTCAAGTTTTTCTTATACCAATCTTTGAAAAAAGTTAAAAAAAAATGGCATCAAAAATCTCAATATTACGATTCCGGTGAAATTTTTTTTTAAATATTTTTATGCAGATTTTTTACGCTTAAACTGTTTTGTTATCTGAGGGGATTTTTTTCAATTCTTTAAGAAGCGGTTTTAATTACAATTTTTCCGAAATATTTTGGTGCAAGTTTTAAAATATTATATCATATTTCCAATGGAAACACAGTACCGATTTTTTTGCGATAAGGCCTATTTATATAAATAAAGTTTCAATTTGAAAAAAAAATGTCCGTGAAGAAGCGTGCGGGAGCGTGCGTGATTAAAAAACTAGGCGTCGTGAGCGTGCGTGAACATGATTGAAAAAAATATAGCACAACGTGAATGTGCGTGATTTACAAACCATCAACGTGAGCGTGCGTGAACATGAGCCAAAATCAGTGACGTGCCTATCTCTAGTAGAAAGCATAGCAAGTTTCTTAGGAACTCCGTACTGTCTTAAGGAAATTTGCCATTTCTTCGCCGTTTTTTTTATGAAGTTTTGGCTTTTTTTGAGAGCTGGATACTAACACCCCTATTCTGCAACACTTCCGTATTCGGATTTTGCTGCGAATCGTAGAAATGGTATGCTGCAATCAGAATCGTATCTTCGAACTTTCGAAATCGTAACAATGGCATGCCTAAAAACGAACGAGTAAGAAATTTACAGGTTTTTGCGTAATTGTGTACGAAAACAATTCTGTATCGGAAGCGAGATAAAAATTAAGCAAAAAGATGTAAATCGTAGTCGTTTGCAGGTGTTAGTGGTGTTCTTTTTAACAGATAAATTTGCATTTCACATATACGTATATTTTTATCCACTGCTTTATATGAAGGACCAGAAAAGAATGTTTGTTGCCCCTTATCGAGAAACTTGGGTACGATTTAGTTATTTGTACAATGATTTTGGGTTGTTGTATCTAAACGCATCACCCGAATCTAAAAACTTTTACACGTGTATTCAAAGGCTTAAACTTTAATTTAAAACAAAGGTTCCGAGCTCTAGTTTATTAATAAATTCGGTTTGAACCATGCACTTTTTTTGTAAATTTCGATGTGGGTTCTGCGCACAGATATAGTGGATGGCGTAGCCGGAGTTACATACATATATACCTTCCGCCCTCTTCTCCGGCAACAAACAAAATGAGAATTCTCATTAGTAGGGCTTGTAATCCCTAAGCGTGAATGAAGGAAGAAGCAAGCGCGACCAGGAGGTGGACCTAACAAAATGGTTTTTTTCGATGGCTGAAGCTGATGGAAGAAGCTGTTATTGCATTACCTGGATTGAGAACAAGTTCTTCAGGCATAGGAGGAGTTATAGCTTATGGCTCAACAATTCAACCAGAAGCTGACATAGATGTGTCCATGGTTACTATGCCCGATAGCTCCGCATACCTTTGTGAATCCATTTCCATAGGGCCTCTGACTCTGCTGCTATAATTGCAAATGCATCAGAATCCATAATTTTCCTCTTCTTCTTTTTATACCCGAGCGCACTTGTGCACAAGGGTATTATAACTTTGTTCACATAACGGTTGTTTGTAACAGGCAAAACGAATCGAGATAGATATAGACAAATGTATACATAAATGATCAGAATGAAAAGAGAAATCGATTAAGCGGTGGCTGTCTGTCCGTCCGTCCGTCCGTCCGTCCGTCCGTCCGTCCGTCCGTCGTCCGTCTGTCCGTCCGTCTGTGCACACGATAACTCGAGTAAAAATTAAGATATCTTAACGAAACTTGGTACGTGTACTTCTTTCGGGCGTAGGACGGATGGTATTGAAAATGGGCAAAATCGGACAATAACCACGCCTACCTCCCATATAACGGTAATTTTCAGAAATACGAAAACTGCGATATTTTAGTAACTACTGAAGATTATTAACTCAAAATTCACATTTACAATAACTTTTAGACGAAAAATAAGAATGTTATGAATTTTTGAAAAATGGGCGTAGCCATGCCCACTTATGGTTACATGTGTATATCTTGGCAACCGCTGCACCGATTTCTTCCAAACTTGGCACAGTTATTGGCCTTGGTACAGGATACCAAATGGCAGAAAACTTTTAAAATCGGATAATAACCACGCCCACATCTCATATAACGGTAATTTAGAGAAATACGAAATCTTCAATTTACTCAAAATTGATACACCCCGGCTTACCATGTAGCGGTAGCTTTCGGAAAGGTGAAAATCATATATTTAATATTTGCGCCGGGTATTTAATGTTCGGCACCGCCCGAACTTAGACTTTCTTACTTGTTCTTTATTGGCGCTGTAACCGCCTAAGCGATTTTGGCCGAGTCCAAAATATCACGCCAGTCATTTCACTTCTGTGCTAACTGACGCCAACTGGAAATGCCAAGTGAAGCAAAGTCCGTCTCCACCTGGTCTTTCCAACGCAGAGGAAGCCTTCCTCTTCCTCTGTTACCAGCATCGCGGCCCGCGTTGAATACTTTCAGAGCAGGGGCGTTTCTGTCCATTCGAACGACATCGCAAGCCAGCGGAGCCGCTGAATTTTAATTCGCTGCACTATGTCTATATCGTTGTAAAGTTCATACAGCTCATCGTTAAATCGTCTGCGGTATTCGCCATCGCCAACGCCTAAAGGTCCGTAAATACCTCGCAGAATCTTTCTCTCGAAAACTCCAAGAGCCCCAGACCCATTCGCTTTGCTCCTCTATTCAATCCCGAGAAGGCAGAACAGACGTAAAGTATTGTGCCTGAGTGGTTCAGTTCTGCGGCTCTTATTATCTTCTCCAACATCAGATTAAAGAAAGCACACGAGAGGGAGTCACCTTGTGTGAAACCTTGTTTGGTATCAAACGGCTCGGAGAGGTCCTTCCCTATTCTGGCGGAGCTAGTGGTATTGCTCAACGTCATTTTAAACAGCCGTATTAGATTCGCGGGGATACCAAGTTCAGACATCGCGGCATAAAGACAACTTCTCTTCGTGCTGTCGAAAGCGGCTTTGAAATCGACAAATAGATGGTGTGTGTCGATCCTATTCTCGCGGGTATTTTCCAAGATTTGGCGTATTGTGAATACCAGATCTATGGTAGATTTGCCAGGCCTAAAACCACCTGATAAGGTCCAATCATTTCGTTGACAGTGGGCATCAGTCTTTCGCACAATACACTCGATAAGACCTTATAACATATGCTAATAAGACTGATTCCGTAGTAGTTGGCGCGAATGGCGGGGTCGCCTTTCTTTTGGACAGAGCACACCTAATTCCAGTCGTCATTTGACCATATTCTGCATAAGAGTTGATGCATGCACCTTTTCACCTCCTCACCGCCGGACTTGAATAGCCCAGCTAGCAGCCGTCAGCTGCAGCAGCTTTGTTGTTTTTCAAGCGCGCTTTCGCTATGCGTACCTCGTCATAGTCAGGTGGTGGAACATCGACTCCATTGTCATCGACTGGGGGCTCGGGTTCGTCTTCTCCACTAATTTCAGCGCTGCTGCCATTCAGTAGGGTGGAAAAGTGTTCCCTCCATAATTTAAGTACATTCTGGACATCGGTCACTAGGTCGCCATTGTTGTCCTTACAGGAGTTCGCCCTGGTTTTGAAACCTTCCGTAAGTCGCCTAACCCTCTGGTAAAATTTTCGGGCGTTTTTCCTGTCGGCTAGCATTTCAAGCTCTTCACACTCACATATTTCGGCCTCTCTCTTCTTATTGCGGCAAATACGTCTCGCTTCCTTCTTCAGTTCCCTATAACGATCCCACATGGCTCGCGCTGCGCCCGATCGCAGCGTGGCCCCATAGGCTGCGTCTCTATTCTCTGCGACTTCTTGACATTCCTCATCGCACCAGTTGTTCTTTCGGGCTCGCTGAAATCCAACTACTTCTTCGCCGGCGGAACTTAATGATCGGGAAATGTGGTACCTCTACGTATGCTCTAAGCGCTCATAGGAGAGATGCTTGGACGCCTCGCCCTCCTCTTCCGTCGGGGCATGGGCGCAGATGAGCGAGATGTTGAAGAACCTCACGTTGATGCGGATTGTGGCTAGACGTTCGTCCACCGAGGTGAACGCCAGTACTCGGCGACGGAGTCTCTCTCCTACCACGAATCCAACACCGAACCTTCGCCCTTTTACGTGGGAACTGTAGTAGACATTAGAGGGCTGCATGAATGCATTCAAAACGGCTTTTGAATTATTCATATACAAAACGAATGAATGATTTTGGCTTCACATTTTTTTGAATTGGAATGAATAGCTGTTCTGATATTTGTGTCGACATCACAATATTCAAACAAAGTGAAAATAAGTTGAATTGAAATAAATGACAATTTTGTGTATGAATATCCAAAAATATTTTTTCTATGCACATATGTACAAACATACAATGTATGTATGTATTGCTGCGCTCCTATTACATACGAAAAAACTTGTTTGTAGAAAAAAACTTTTACCGAACTGAGTTTGAATGATTTTAATGTTTTACATTTATTCATTCACATTCTTCCATTTGAAGGTAGAAAATATAAAACAAAATGTATATTCATAACTTACAAAATTCCAAACGCTGAGTGTTTTGTATGTGAAGTAAAATATTCAAATCTACTGTACTCTGTTTGGCTAGAAGTTTGAATGAATTCATGCAGCCCTCTAGTAGACATCACAAGGCTTCTTACTTACTTTTCCTTGCCCAGTCCATCGCATTTCTTGGATGGCGGTGATGTCAGCCTTTGTCTTCCCGAGGACATCAACCAGTCGGGCAGAGGCACCTTCTCCATTAAGGGTCCGGATATTCCAAGTGCATACCCTCAAATCATAGTCCTTTATACGTTTGCCGTGGTCGTCATCAAAAAAAAGAGGGTGTCTCATCCGAGGCTGTTTGTTCTTCTTCACTGGGCGGGGTTTTAACGTGGCGGGACCCAAACCCAGCGCACGCGAAGTTTTACGCCTTCTCACTTTAGCTCGCTCCCAAACGGGTGTTTAGTTGCTACTCAGAGGATTCGTGGATATAAATATCCGGACGTTGTGAGCTTAGATTTGAACCGTACGCACAAGAATCGCTTCTAGCCACTCCCAGCTGAATGGCAGTCAAAAGTTTTCCACTTGTACACACGGTACTATCCTACTCAAAATATATAAAGTCAACCAATTTTACAATAAACAAGCACATGATGAGTGTTTTTTTAATTCCTATATTATAGATATAGCACATGATGAGTGTTTTTTTAATTCCTATATTATATATATATACATGCGGCATCACAATGGGCCTTGAGCCTAAGTGTGTCTTATAAACGACCGCGATAACCTACCTACCTATATATATATATTTTCGATTTTTTAGTGCATGAGATTCCGAACCCTACTTATAATAATTATGTGGGATCTTTATTTTTTTCGTCTCGTGGGACGTTTATTTTAGGACAGGAATGGTTTGCATCTTTTCATAGTAATTATATGCGACTTTTTCTCTTGTCACTCGAAACGTTTATTTCAAGACGACAATGATGAACGCAAATGATTTAAACAGTTTAGTGCAATATGAAATAATAACACGGTTACCAAATGTAAGAGAAAATGATGTAGAATAAAAAAAATTTAAGGCTTTTAGTTCACAAGGACGAATTGGTATTGAAAATGCTCTTTTAATTTATTTTATTTTATTTAGGGCAAATTCGTGCCAAAGAACGTATATAATAAGAAGGGACAACTCGTTATAATTGTAGCGAAAGTGCGTTTTTTGATTGGATGAAAAGAGAAAGCACGCCCCTGCTGTGCACTTTCGCTGCAATTATAACGAGTTGTCCCTCCTTATTATCTACGTTCTTTGGGCGTGTTTAAGTTAACAGGTAAGGCACAGCGCTTTAACACGAGTAGCCTAATGTCAACAATATAGGTCCGCGCGTGGCTTGGGTCAGCGAATTCCCGTTCTCACGCTGACAGGTAAGGCACATCGCTTTAACACGAGTAGCCTAATGTCAACAAGAAAAGTCCGCGCGTGGCCTGAGTCAGCGAATTCCCGTTCTCACGCTGACAGGTAAGGCACAGTGTTGGCAGCAAACTGTTAACGTAAGCGTCTGCGACACATCCGCTGCAGTGGCTCGAGCAACGAATTGCAACATAACAAAAGCGACAAAAGTTGCAGGTGACTTCTTTAAGCTAAGCTTTAGAAGCTAAGTTTTAGTTTTAGACGAGAACTTAACTGGCACAGTCAAACCTTGTCAGATTAATAAAGTAATAATATATAAATTATAACATCGTCGTGTTTATTTTCGCCCAAAGGGCAATTCGGTAGTTTGATCTAAAATAAAGTTCGACATAAAGTAAAATTATTCGGGCGTTTGATCTAAAATAAAGTTCGATATAAAGTAAAATTATTCGGGCGGAAACAATTGTACGAATCCATTAAAGAGGAAACGTCACCAGGAAGGAATCACGGCCATACTGAGACGGTCGGCTAACCGTACAGGAAATCAGACACGAAAGGACAAAGTAGTACTCAAAAGGCGAAACGAAATCACATTAGTTAAGAATCAAAAAATTGAGAATATATGAGTAGAGCGCAAAATATAAAATAAATTTGTGTTTTATAATTAAGTAAGTTGTAGCATGATAAAACTAGATGAGTGTCTAAAGTTTTCTATTTCACTTTATTATATGAGGTGCGAGAATAAATAATCATTGTGGTAAAATTTATACGGAAACCTCGTCTGAAAATTGAGTTATTAATTATTTTTGAATGTGATCTACCAAACCACAGTATACAGTAATCCAGATAGGCAAAACAAAAAATCTAAATATTCCCAGCCAGCAAAATATCCGGAAACGTATCCCAAAATGGAAAAAATTTCGTATAAAAACCTGATGTTTCATCCGTTTTCTTATTCCGTTTTCGGACGTTTTTCAGATCAATTCTCCCACTAAAGTGTTCATCCGAAACGTATGTGCAGAAAACTATCGAAAATGGTTGTAAAACGGATGGATTTCGGCTGTTTTCCTGAAATTTGTCTGATACAATTTTTCGTTGAAAACGATTTCATTATGAACTTCACAGAAACTTTTTCATATTTACAGGCCACCAAACAAAAAACAAATTTAAGATTCAGCAATTATTTCAATTTGAATAACTAATTTTAATGTGTTGCTTCTGACGGAATTCGAACCTGGTACCTCCTGAAAGCTAACAAATAGTAGCACACTTCTCTGCACACTCAGCTACTGGCGAATATGTATACATGTTTTCAAATGCTCAGTTTGAACAAATATTTTAAAATTATTGTTTTGAAATAAGATGATGACATTTTTCGGATACGAGAAATGAACAAATATGAAAATCGTTTTCTGAACATTTCCGGAAATGAAAAATGTATGAAAACTGTACTTTCGGCAAAAAGTACGTTTCTCTGCTGGCTGGGTTCTTATTTGACAATTTGTTTGAATGTATTGGTTGATATTTTTTCACAGTTGTCGTTTTCGTTAACCCAAATGAAATCAAATTTCAATATTTCCTTATAAAATTCCACGCAAATCAGGAGTGAAGCGTAAGCGATTATGACCGGATGCAGTTCCTACATACATAAGTTATATCGTGTTCCGAACACAACTTTGAGTGAAAAATGGTGGCCTGACTTTGGAAAATTGTCCCAAAGATTACACAGGTTTACAAAAAAAAAGTGTATGCATATTTAACCAAACCTATATATCCGTATGTTATTCGACATGCTGAATGCGAATCCGAGGCCCGTTCGCCGCCATCACGTCAGGTTCGTGGTCATTTGAAGGTCAAGTAGGGAAAAATTCATTAAATAAACCAGAAAATTCAATTAAATTCATCGGAATTTGATCTTGGGATGAACTTGGCATGGCCTCCAGATGACCTTGATGAATCAAGGGACCTCCATATTCGGTTTCAGTGACAACAAAAATAATTTTTTTTTAATTTTTACTGAATAAATTTTATGTCCTATTTGACCTTCAAATGACCTCGAAGCTGACATTATGGAGGTAAGCGGACCTCGGATTCGGGTTCAGCGAATGTAAAACCTTATGTATATGAATTTGCAGGTTTATTCAATGAATTTTTCCCTACTTGACCTTCAACTGACCACGAACCTGACGTGGTGGAGACTAACGGATATATAGGTTTGGTTTAATATGCATAAGCTTTTTTTTTGTTTTGTAAACCTGTGTTATCTATGACGAGATGAATTGTTTCAGCCGTGTCTGTTTGTAAACACGCTAACTCGAACAAAATTTAGATATTTTAACGAAAGTCGGTGCCGAAGTTGCGTAATTTCGGTTAGTAATCAATTTTGGCGAAATCTGTCAATAACCACGCCCACCTCCTATATATTAATTCAGTGGCTTTGGGGGGGATGAAAAAAAAAGTCCATCGATAACTTAAATTTGTGACAAACAATGGCTAGAGGCGTCGCCTAAGTGCATTCTTTCATATATTTATGTTTGTGCCAGTTTTACCGTTATATATTTTTTATCTACTCGTTTATACCATGGGCTATTCATGCTTTATTTAAATTTAAAAAATTAAATTACTATACCGTTTTAAAAATCTGAAAATTCACTGCGGGAAATTTTTGTATTCTCTTTTTGTCTTCACCTTCTCATTCAATTTTAGTCTAGTAAAGTGCAAATTTAAAGTAGCTGTGATTTACAGTTGATGTATGGCATATTTTTGACGATGTCGGTAATTTTCTTCCATATTATCTAAGTAGGTATTTTAAACTTGCGCTTTACTTGAATTGATCGGGCTACAAAACGGCACCCAGAAATTGTGCATATGGAAACTGTGCATACGAAATAATGCATATGAAAAAAACCTAAATGATGCACATATGCACGGGTTCGACTTAAAACCGAAATAATGCATATGAAAAAAACCTAAATGATGCACATATGCACGGGTTCGACTTAAAACCGAAATAATGCATATGAAAAAAACCTAAATGATGCACATATGCACGGGTTCGACTTAAAACCGAAATAATGCATATGAAAAAAACCTAAATGATGCACATATGCACGGGTTCGACTTAAAACCGAAATAATGCATATGACAAAAACCGATATAGTGCATATATGAAAACGAACTTCTTTCTACGTAGGCGGCCTTCGGCCGCGCTTAGGGATTATAATCCTTACTAAGTAGAACTCTCCTTTCTGTGTTGCTGGAAAAAGGGACCGGAAGTATTTTTGCGCAGAACTTCTTTCTGCGTAGGCGGCCTTCGCCCGCGCTTAGGGATTATAACCCTTACTTAGTAGAACTCTCCTTTCTGTGTTTCCGGAAAAGAAGGGCGGAAGTATTTTTGCGCAGAACTTCTCTCTGCTTAGGCGGCTTTCGGCCGCGTTTAGGGATTAAAGCCCTTACTAAGTAGAAGTAAATAATTCATATTAGAAAAAACGAAATTATCCATATGCACACTTTCGTTAGAAAACCGAAATAATGCATGTAACAAAAACCGAAATAATGCATATGGGCATTCCCATGGTGGCGCACGTGACAGTCGTACGATTTCAATGTGATACAAAAAAGGAATACCATTTGTTTTCTTTAACTTTTTTTTGCCATTGTATAGCACATAATTAGCTCTATATTTGACCGAAAAATTAAATCAATCGAACTGCTTGGTCCTGAAATATAAACATTTAAAGAGAGGGTCGTTACGTGACAAAAAATGGAAGTTGATTTTTTCTTTTCTTACAAAATCGCAAAACTCTGCGAATTGTGGATGGCTATTTTTATGAAACTTATTTTAATATGATTTGGAACAACTCTAGTTGTTTTTAGAGTTTTTGAATTAATGCAAATTGTTTANAAACGTGACGTGACGTGGCGTGACGTGACATAAATTTCCATCGTTATATTTTTGTTAATATTGCTTTTAAATGAATTTTCAACGCAAATAAAACATGTATTTTATGTAGAATATACTTTATATTTTGACTTCAGCGCCAATTCAGGGTCAATTTATTGGAAATCTATGATTTATTATGTTTCAACCACATACGCCAAATTCGAACCAAATCGGACCATAAATACGGTTATTCGAAATATCTCGACCTTGGCACCACCTAGGAAGACCATTTTATGCAAACATGATTCTACTTACATAGCCAGTATATATTTTAAAAAGCAGACAAATCGGCCCGTAAATACGTTAGATATAAAACTTTTATTTTTTTTTGTCGTGGTGGACCTTCCGCTGGAAACACCCATATGTGAAAGACGAACTTATGCATACATGAACAGTTTCGGTTGAAAACCGAAATAATGCATATGAAAAACCCGAAGTAATGCATACATGCACAGTTTCGGTTGAAACCCGAAATAATGCATATGAGAAAATACCGAAATTAGGCATATGCATACTTTCGGTTTAAAAGCGAAATAATGCATATGAAAAAAAAACGAAGTAACGCATATGGCAAAAACCGAAATAAAGCATATATGCACAGTTTCGGTTGAAACCGAAATAATGTCTAAATGCACAGTTTCCATATGCGCAGTTTCGGTGCCCCTACAAAACTGCATACTCAAAATAATTATTTATAGGAAATCTAATTAAAAAGCTTTACGAAAGTTTGTTGATTTTGTTAATGTTGCGCAAAGATTAAACCTTGGATTTATACGGGTTTTGTTAAATTGTAAATTGCATTTTTATAAACAAATAATTAAAATTATATAATTTTAAGATAAATGGCCAATCTAGTTAACATATATAAAGTTTTGATAAGCACTTGAAATGTCAAGTTTTAGTACTGAATTCAAAGAAGATGTATCTTTTATCCATTCATAATAACTTAAAAAAATTGTTTGTTAAGAAGTGTATCTTAAAATATGTGCCTTGACATTTATGTCAAAAGTGTAAAATATGTAAATGTACCTACGTAAACTTTCCCGTGAATACCATCAAAGCATTGGTCTTGAAGGGAATCTATGTATGCATGCATGCATACACTGAGGGAAATAATGCATAGTAAAAATTAGTACTTTATATTTGATTATCGTTTAAAAATGTTCGTATTTAAAAATAATATTTTCATTCAAAATTTATTACGCACGTATTTGACTGTTCACATCTGAGTATGTATATGCAAGTGTACATACGCACCCCTAGCATGCAGAGCGCTGCTCTGAGAGCGGCGAAAATACACACATACATACATAGTACAAATCGCGTCCCTGCAGCAAAATTTAGGGACAGTCTGGCAAAGCGCTAGTTCCGCCCTACAAATTTCAGAACTGTCTCTGAACTACTGAAAAAGGGATGCAGAGTTGGACGGTTGAAACTCATATGTTGCTAGTTGCGCTGTCATCAATGTTACTCATCCTGGTCATGTGAAAGCTGACAAAAGATGCACAAATGTAATATACTATATTTTTTCGATTTTCTTAGACCCTAAAAGTAATAACAAACTGTTTTCGTTTATTTAATATGTAATTCTCTACATAGTTTATGGGGCAACTGCTCAAATATTTCCAAAAAAGTCGTTATTGGTACATTAATGTCATTTTTATA